>NC_056750.1:608607197-608832197 GCF_019279795.1 Protopterus annectens | reverse complement strand
AGTTTTGGTATAAAACTGTGCATTAAGGTAACCTTGGCTCATTATTAGGTAGCTATCATCACAGAAAGTAAATGTTGTAGTAGCAGGATTGTTCTTTGTATATCACAATCGGGCCATTTTAATCCTGTATTTATGACCTACAGCAATGTGCTTGTTAGCGGTTCTGTCTCAATACTGATATCTGTTGATTTGTGTAGCTTTGCATGTTACTTTGTTAAAATGGCCGCTGCACTGTAACTGTGTTGGTCACTGCCTCTCTCTCAGCACTATAAACTGTAGTATAGCTTAGCTTTGTTTGTTACCTTGTTAAAAGCTGACTACTGTATTGTAACAATATTTCTGTAAATATCCTTTTAAGCCCAGCACCAACAGTTGTTTATTACTGTGTACTGGATGTTACGC
The DNA here is from genome assembly GCF_019279795.1 of Protopterus annectens. Taxonomy (NCBI): domain Eukaryota; kingdom Metazoa; phylum Chordata; order Ceratodontiformes; family Protopteridae; genus Protopterus; species Protopterus annectens. The sequence continues at coordinate 608,831,795 of NC_056750.1, read as the reverse complement.
ACAGTTTATGTCTGCTTAGTTAGTATGCACAGTGTTATATTGACGCCAGTTTAGTAACTGTATTTTCCTGGTAACATCTACTGTCCTTTTCCCCAGCTAACCTACACGGTCTACTAGTTCACTGCAACGTCTATGATGTTTTGACTATTTTTTTCTTTCTGCTTTTTACTTTAGTAAACCCTGCCTGCTCTTCCTTTTGTTTCTGCTATCTTCAGCAAATCACTACCACCTTTTCACAAGTGAACTATTCCCATTTGGGTAGTGTAAGCTTCAGCTGTTATTGTTTCCAAGACCAGACAACTAATAAAATAAATTGTAGGTGCTAGGAATACTGCGTTTACCATTTCTAGTCTATTTAATTTTACCTAACAGTATCAGCAGTCCAGTGGCATTTTGAGTATGGCCAAAGAGTTAGCCCCCCTCCATCTCTCTGCTTACTTCTTTCTGCAGCCTAGCATTTTTATCTTACTGTGCTAGTTAAACTATGTGTGGCCCCAGAGCTGCGAGCTTATTTTATGGGCAGTGTAAGCTGCCTACATACAATTTATTTTCTCTGTTAGGATATCGTCTCTCACAATAACTCTTTTAGTTTGCTTATAGCCTCTCTGTTGTCCACTGTTTTTTTTCTGCTTACATTTAAGTTTTATCAAAGTGCATTGTATACCTCTGTGATTGTTTCTAGTGAGTGCTGACTCTCAGGCCCAACCCGCTCCATTCGCCCTCGCTATGCTCAGGCTCACTCTGCTCCCCTACCCTACCCCCATTACCACCCACCCCCACTTTCATTTCCTTTATACCTAAGGAAACCACACCTCTGTTCCATTCTCCAATAAATCCCACCTATCACAACTATCCCCACCTCTCCCACTGCAATACTGTTACAGTCACCTCTTCACCAGTACTACCTAGGCACAACCTCCCCCACTAATAAACTTACTCTACATCCCATCTACTTCAATTCCTCTTTTCCTCACAACTCTTCTTTCAGAATGAAATTCTGCCACTGCTTGCACTACTACACTCTACTATTGTTCTTTCTTCTCTTAGTTTACTATACCACTGACCTCTATGGCTATAAAATAAAATTCTATCCCTTCTCAACACTCACATGCACCTCTCCCCATCTTCCAAGTACACCCTACCAACATACCATCACCAATGATAACCTTAGATACAATGTTATTTTCTTCCCCTTAAGATATCTTCAACACACAAACCCTCGACTGTCCTAATACAGGTATAACCAATTAATATCCAAACTTGAAAAACTAATATTGTACTCTAACACAGATAAAACTCCAGTTAGATATTCATCCCAACCTAGGCCCCATTTGTAACTCCCATCCAACTGATCGATTACCTAGAGTCTCCTGTCCTTCTACATCAGTCTAAAACCTCGTTGACACTAATACACATATCTTAATACCATTATCTGTAACTCTGATCTTCTAACAACAAACTTCCATCTCAGAAGCTTTGTAAACAAAATCCCTGAATTATATGCAACTCTGGTCTCCTACTTTCCAGACATTAACCAGGTTTCAGTTATGACTGCAAAAACCCACATCAAGGACTCTGAAATAACAACAAATGGTTACAATATTATAAGACAGGACAGGCTAAACAATCATGGCTGGGGCATAGCAATTATGTATAAAGACTCTTCCAAGCTTGAAAACTAAATTGTTCTCCATACAGCCCTACATCCCTATGGCAAAAATCTTTATCACTCACCTACATGTTTATCCTCACAAAGCCATTAGTATCATTGCCATCTACTGATCATCAAGTAACAACATTCATAGCATAGAATCCCTCCTGTCCTGTTCATCTTTTTCTCTAACCCAAGAAACCACCACCCTAGGTGATTTCAACCTTGACTGGCTCTCCTGCTCCTCTGACTCCCCTACCAACAACATAAATTTATACAGCTTCATCCAAACCATAAACTATTACACCCACACAAACACTCAAGTAAAAAATTGCTACTTGACTGGATCTTAGCCAGCAAGCCAAACCTGGGGTATCAGGCAGTCTGTCTACCAGTCATACTAAGTGACTATGCCCCTACATTTCTAGTTAGGAAAATAATATATATCCAGACCTGCATCCCTTACAAATATACCCATACCAAAAGGAATTTCTCCCCTGACACCTTCAGTTTACTATTGCAACACTGTGATTAGTCCCCATTAAAAAAACTGCAACTAGACCTCACTGTAAAATACTTGAATAGCAAATTCCTTGAAATATTAAATAACCTTGCCCCCTCCAGAAAAATTCACCAAAACTCCAAACAGCCATGGCTATCTAATGAAATTAAACTACTAATGAAACAAATGGACAGAGTCTGGTCACTACACTGTACAACCAAAAACACAAGTGATCTCACCCTTTATCAGCAACATAGAATCAAAGCTAAGAAAAGAGTAATCAGCGACAAAAAAATACTTTCTTACCTGCCAACAAAAATACCAGCACAATTCACAAACGTTCTGGTAAAACATTAACCACCTCCTTAACCCTGGTAAAATCTCTACTCTATCTCCCCTCACTAGAAATACCACAGAGCCCTTAGCCTTACAGTTCAACTCTCACTTCATTAACTCTATTATCTTTCTCTTAGACAGCAAAATAAACCTATCACTCATTGTCCCCTCCCCAACCTCTGATGTCACTAACTCTTTCTCCTTTAAACCCATTCAAACTACCTACATAAAAAAACTTCAATATAAACTAAAACCCTCCTGTCTGGCTGCCAACCAGCTTCCCAATGAGTATCTAAAATTGGTGAACCACTGTTGCCTTTGGTGTACCTAAGGTACATAAAGACATTAATGATCCACCAATGAGAACTTCAGTCGATGGTAGAAATAGTATTACGTACACATGTGCCAAAGTAATTGATAAAATTCTCCAAAGGTATATTAAGAAGGAAGGCCAGATATGTAAGGACTCTTGGTCCTTCCTTGAATCAGTCAATAACCTCAATTTTTCAGTTGAGAGTTACTTTATTACAATAGACGTAAAAGACCTGTATTCTTCCATCCCACATGAAGTAGGAATTGAATGGACAGGACAAATGTTAAGGATATTAGGAGCCCCAACTGATGAGATCAAGCTAGTAGAAGAACTCATTGATACAGTTTTATCATACAATTTTATAAAGTTTAACAAAGAGATCTTCCACCAAATAGTTGGAGTGGCCATGGATTCCCCGTGTGGAGCTAGTCTAGCTAACTTAGTGATGGCCTTTTGGGAGAAATCCTTTGCCCTTACTAATAACCAGTTTAAAGAAAATATTATTTTTTACACTAGGTTCCTGGACGACATTTTCATTCTATTTGAAGGTTCAGAGCATCAAGTAGAAGACCTAATTACCTCCTTTAATAATAGTACCAACTTTCTAAGAATATCAATAAATCTATTTTTTACTGTTGGACTGTTTGGTGGTTATCGGATCCCTTTTGTGGTTCACCAGTTCGTTGTTCGTTTTTTTAGTTATTTTCCTAGACATGTCAAAACCTTTTGAGACAGTATCACACCAGCTACTACTCAACAAACTTGCCACTTATAAAATCTCAATACCTCACCCCTAACATGGTTCCACAGTTACCTAACTGTCAACAGGCCACTAAATGGGCTAACAACCTCTCCCCACTATTACGGGTCACCACGTGAGTACCCCAAGGCTCTATATTCGGGTCCCTCCTCTTTGTCATATTTACCAATAACCTTAATACTGCCATCCAACATGACAGCATAATCCAATATCTTGACAATTCCTCTCTAATCTGCTCAGCCCACTCCCCTCAAGAACTTCAACACAAAATGCAAACATCTTTCCAGGACACTGAAAATTACCTTACTAGCCATAAACTCATTCTCAACCCAAATAAAACCAAGCTCATGATCTTCTCTAACAAATCATACAAACCCGGCACATCACTCCTGTCTATAAACTCCTCCAATGGTACAATAATTGAACCCACCAATCAGACCAAGCTACTTGGAGTTACCATAGACGATACACTAAAATTCGATAAACACATCTGCCTGATAATCAAAAAAGTCCACTTCAAATTTGGAGCTCCCTACAGGTTAAACCTTACCTTACACAGAAAGCTAGACTTGCCACTGCAAGATCTCTTTTGCTATCTACCATCCTCTACTGCTCTCAGATCTTTACCAACCTATCCAAAACTGATCTCAATAAACTAGAGTCATGCTGTAACAAAATAGCTAAGTTTGTCACCAATCAACCCCATAAAACTCACGACTGTACAGCTCTCTGACAACTCAGCTGGCTGGAACTTCCCAACATATTCACACTAAAGCAACTTTCTTTTGCCCATAAAATCATACACAGCACCACAGACTGCCCAACTCTTTCAAACCTAGTTCAAGCTAACTGTAGGCTCCTTAGGTCATCCAACAAACTAAAGCTAAAAGTGACCCAGTCTCACAACTATCATGGCAACTCCTTCTACTCCTATAAAATAGCCAGGGACTGGAATAATCTACCTCAGCACATCCAAAAAAATCATGTGTCCATTTTTAAACTACTTTAAAAGATTATCTAAATATTAACAGGCTTTGCCCCTGTATTTCTCCTGGCTAGTCTCTCTTCCTATTACTGCTCTGACCTTTCTTGTGGACATTGTATACTTTTGTATAACTTCTAAATTTCTGATTTGTATTGTGGATATTGTATATATTGTATAACTTCATAATTTACCTCACTTATTTTGCATACTATGTAAAAGTTTTGCTATGATCTTGTATTCCTTTTGTGAACTTGTAACATGCATTTTTGTTATATTTGTTCTTAAATTCTTGCACTTTAATTCTGGAGCTCTTCTCCCCGGGTCTCCGCTGTAAACAGGTTTCCAACTCAGTTGGAACCTACCCAGTTAACAAATGCAAATAAACTTTCACTTAAAAGACAGTCAAGGTTTATTAAAAAAAGCTCATATGGGAAATATGTATTTTTATTCTTGTAATGCATACCTCTCAATTGTACAGATTTTTGCCTCATATTTTTGGTCTTTTTCTCATAAAATTATGGTTTCCTAGCAAATCACTGGCAAATTATTGAGGACTGAGGTCAGAAATTAATGGCACACATTTGAGTTTCAGACTTCATATCCTTTAGAAAATGCATGCTAATGCATAACCTGCTATTATATCAACTTTCTAAGTTTGTAAGAGCAATATTTAAAAAGTGTCCCTATTTTTAGACATTTTTCTCCCCATTATTTGTGTCTTTGTCCAGATGTATTGCTCTAACAGGTTGAGAGGTATGCTTGTAAGTTTCCTACCATTAGGTTTCAGGGAAAATGAAATGATCTGGATTATCTCTGGTTGGTTAGGTAGGATTATTAGCAATCAATGGAAATGAAGAAACCAAACAGTTAGAACAGTGGTGTCAGTCTCAAACACCTTGACAGCTGAATGAGTACGAGTTCACACAAATAAGGACCAGACTGATTGCAAGATAGATAAATAAATAAATCTGTGAAAAAATCACACACACACACACACACACACACACACACACACACACATACTGGTGAAACTGAAAAGGAAAATATATATCCCTTCTTATGAAGACTGACTAACAATGTGTATGCCACTCATTTTCTTCAGATTTCTAGACAACAACTAGAGTGCCTTACTCAGGGCTCATCTCCAGGCCAACATCAGAACTGCTTTGAATCTAAGCACTTCTTCTACTAGTCTATTTTGTGTTCTGGGAAGTCTCACTCTCTCACAGATTCCACATTAAGCCAAAGAAAAACTCCTATAGGCAATCTGAGCCACATAAACAAGCTCTTGTGAATGTGCTGTGGACCAAAACTAGATGGCTTTTTTTAATGCAAATGGGACAGATTTGGGCAAAGCTTCATGGGCAAAACAAGAGTGTTAACAGGTGTTTCAGATGTCCTGAGACAAAGGAAGGGAATAGTAGGGCCCTGAACTGATGGACACAAAGAGCTTCTCCAACTGGACAAGCATGTGCAGGAAGAAATATGCCTGTTGAGGCCAAATGAGCTATCATTTTGGATTTGTGTTTTGCTTTCTGGATGAGCCTTCCCATTACAAGAAATGGGTGAAATGGCAGAGGAAATGGAGTCCATTTTCTAGAGGGGGCATTTCACATTGGAGGGATGAGGGAATATAATTTGCTGTACCTGGGGTTGGACAGACATACAAAAAGGTTGCAGTATGTCTTCTCCATTGACAGATGCATTTCTGTATTATTGAGGGGTTGTGGCACCACTCATGACGCATTAGCTGACAATGTCTAGGCCTTTCCTCTAGTGAAGTGGCTTCTCCTGCAATAAAGCTGGCTATGAGAAAGTGTTCATAGTCAAAGCTTCAGTAACCTGATGAAACAAGGGATAGGGCAGGGTTGCCCTTGCTTTTTACATAACGTACCATAGTTCTGAAAAGTTCAGAAAGCAAGGAAATTGCTCCCATAATACCAATGTGAGGTCCAGCCTCTGTGTTCAGACACCCTGGACAGTCTGCTCTTGAAAATACTCCTACTATCTCTGGTATTTGTCACCAATGGAAAAGGTTCTTGGAATGGACTGCCATGTATCAAATTTGGTAGGTGCATTGATCACTATAGATGAGATTTGCAAATTCTGGTGACTTTGAATTGTTAAAATACATGGTCTGACTAATACACAAGTAGTTTCCAGTATAGCATTCTCATGATGTGATAACTGGTGAAGGGCATCACTGGAATTACCACTGCCATCAAGCTCAAGATCTCAACGTAAATTTGGGCAGTGGCAGATTGCAAACGAAGTTGAAAAAACATTTGCTGGAGAGACTGAATAAGGGAGGCAAGATCACTTCAAACAACCGACCATGAATGTGAGCATCTGGGATGCGTCTGCCTGCGACTTCACAATACTCACAGTTATTCCTATGTACTGACACTTCAAACAACAGACTGTGAATGTGAGCATCTGGGATGCGTCTGCCTGCGACTTCACAATACTCACAGTTATTCCTATGTACCGAATGAGACACTCCTAAGTAGAGATCAGCTTGTTCAAGAAGGAAGCACCAGGGAGCCAGTCATCCAACCAAGCAAATAATTTGGCCACCTGCAAATACAGACACACACCACAGGTTGTGGTGAGACTAAACAAAATGCCCCTGAATTGATAATTACTGGCTATCTCCTAGAAGTACAAAGACAGCCCAGACTCCTTGGCCATTTTTACATGAATGCAAGCACTTTGGAGGTCCAAACAGCCCATCCAGTCTCTTCCTGAGAAGTACAATAGGACAGAATGTACTATAACAATGCAAATGTTTTCCTTGGGAATTAATCTATTTAGGACATAGGCTACCTAAGTTTAGCATGGGCCTGTGGGACTTTGAATTCTTTTTGTTCTAATAGGACCTACTAAATGTCTTTATTTGGAGTGGAATGTCAAGTAATTGTAAAGACTGGGGTTGTGGAAGGCGGTAATAAAAAGGGACTGTATATACTCAGATTTTGAAATGCATCAGATCATAGAGTTGGTGTCTGTTTGGAGTGCCCACATGGTTTGCTGAATGGACAGCTCCATATTTCTGTATCAGTATCCATGTGTAACGGATACCTAACCCTTCAAGCATGTGTGATCAACAGCGGGATGGCTACTAGCACTGTTAGTTGTATTGTTGAAGCTGTTTGCCCATTGTCTAGTAGCAGCTTTTTTTCTGTTTTTGCAATTTGGCCAAAAAGTTCTTATGATTCGGGCATTGTATTTTCACCATTTATAACTCAATAGTGAGGACTTAGGCCAAACCACTCATGCAGGAGGCAATGGGTTTTATTTTTGATCATAATATTTGGTGATGTGCAGACTGCAACACAGCACTTATAAAATCTTCCTTGACAATGTGGAAATATAAAGGCTTTAAATTAAAGGAAGAATGTACAGTTGTGTAAGTAAATTTACCATATAAACAGATGTTCAAACGATTACTTCTGCAGTAGTACTAGCTATATGGGTTATATCCTGCTAAGGATATGACAGACAGCCAGGTTCCAAAACTTACGGGCACTTTCGATGCTCCCAAAACCATTACCAGCTTGAGCAGAGCTGGATAAAAAGGGTGGCATGGATGCCAAGCCCTTAAGAGCTTTCACAAAAAATGTGCAAGGGAGGCTACAGTCCTACAAGAGATCAAAACTATGATGATAAAAATGAAGGTCCTCACACCTTGGCAACACAAAAACATACAAAATATAGCAAGATGGAGGGAGGGAGCTTACACAGCAGCAGCAGTGATCATTCAAACATCTACAATTATGCTAAGTTTATTTACACAACTGTACTATGTTCAACAGTTGCTTACTGATGCAGTAACCTTAGCTATATTGGTAGACTATCATAGCTTTATTTGGGAGGAGGAAGGATGAGGGAGAAAGTTTCTAGCAAACCCTGACCTAGAAATGGGGAAGGATTTAAGTTTGCAGTGCTCTGTAAAGGTATGTACAGAGGGTCAAGTAGCTGATTCTAGAATCCTTCCACAATACAACCATTTCCAAAAAGTCAGAGATGAAGCCAGTGCCTTGGTAGAGTGAGCCTTGACCATGACTTCAATTGCCTTATTGTGGTGGGCATAAAAAGTAGTAGTAATAGTATGAGACAACCATTTGGAGATAGTCTGCTTTGACACAGGTTGTTCTTTCCTCTTCTTGTTCTCTTCCTTTCAGCTTTTCCTGTTAGGGTTTGCCACAGCAGAACTGCCACCTGCAGAATGATTGGCAGTGGAGTTTTACAATGTCGGGTTGCCAGCCCAGCACCCAACCTTCCATAGAAGGCGCATGCGCACACACACGCATGCACACACCTAAAGCCAGTTTACAGTGTCCAATCTGCCTACAGTATGTGTTTGGGATGTGGAAGGAAACTGGAGCACCTGGAGGAAACCCATGTGACTGCTCAGAATCGAAACAGAGAGCCTCTTGCTGTGAGGTGGCAATGCTAACTGCTGCACCACTGCGGCCACCCTTAGGTTGTTCTTTCCTCTTAGCTTCAAAAAATTAATAAGTGATCAGACTTCCTCAAAGTTTGGGTTCTGAAGATATCTGAAATGTCCATGGCCATCCAGAGTATAGAAAATCCTTTCTAATTTTCAGATTCTCAAAAGAAGGCAGGGAGATGGATAGCTTGGCTCAAAAAAACTTGGATATCAGTTTAGGCAAAAAAAGAGAGAATGGTTATTAAGGAAACCCTATCTTTGTAGAACATTATATAAGGCTGACCCACTGAAGAGCTTGCAACTCAGATACCCATTCAGAAGTCGGAGCAATCAGCAAAATAGTTTCCCATGTTAGGAACCTCAAATTAGCCTGAAATGCTGGTTCAAATAGAGTAAGACTTAATTTTTTTCTAAAACAAAGTTAAGATCCCAGGGAGGAGCCACCAGTTCTATAGATAGTTTGGTATATGCAACACCTTTTTTAATATTGGAATACATTAAAAGTGGAGGATCTGTGGATTGACTTGTTGAAATGGTTGATGTGTACCACGATGAAGTAATAAGAAAGATAGTACAGTTACCATAATAGCAGATGTTCATTGCTGCAAGCCTTAGCCATATGGAGTTACATCATGCTAAGGATACAACATCTGTCCAGCTTCCAAAGCTTCAGGGCACCTTCCACATGTTCAAACTGTCAGGCAGCTTGAGCTCAGCTAACTAAAATATAAATTTGGGCACAAAGCCCATCAGAGCTTTCATGCCAGCAGAGAGAGGGATGCTGAGCACTGAAAGGACAATGCTGGGAACAACAAAAACAAATGCCCACACCCTGGCATAAAACACACTGGAAAACAAGGGGGATAGTTGCATTTTGGAGGTGGAAGAAGAGTCCAGCAGCCCCTGGAGAATGGTCATAGTAAAGCTTGGTCTGGATCTAGAGAAGGAATCAAGATTATAGTGCTTTGTAAAGTATGTACAGAGCACCAAGTAGCAACTTCTAGAGTACTTCTAGACCTCAACCCTTTCCAAAAAGCCATAGAAGAAGTCAAGACCCTAGTAGTGCTGCCCTTGACCTGCCTGGATTAGTTTTATGTTGAGCATAAAACAAAAAATAGCCTTGGACAACCATTTGGAAATATAGAAGTTATGTACTCACCATAACGTTCCATCTGAGTAGATACTTCATTTGTCTGCAACCTGTGAGATTCGGATCCGACCTCGCATCCGAGCCGGCAGCTTTCCAAGCTTCAAGATCCGAGCTCCTAGCTCCTCCCCCTACCCATAATCCCATGCTACCAACCACATTACCTCAGATCGGTTATTTTGCCCTATAAGCTAAAGACGGAGAGAATTCTCCACAGGACAATATTTTACCGAGGTTCGGGATGGCAGGTCGGTTGCAGACAAATGAAGTATCTACTCAGATGGAACGTTATGGTGAGTACATAACTTCTATATCTGAAGTAGTTACTTCATTTGATCTGCAACCTGTGGGACAGAGTCCCCAGCTTACCTAAAGGCCCTGGGTGGTCCCTACGGAAGGATATTCCGAAGCACCGTGGAGCCAAAGGAAGCCCTACTTCTGGAGATCATGTCCAGCTTGTAATGAGAAATGAATGTATGGGAAGAGGACCAGGTAGCTGCTGAGCAAATATCGTCAACTGGAACTCTAGACCAAAACGCTGTTGAGGTAGCCACAGATCTGGTAGAATGTGCCCGAATGATAACCGGAGCTGGTCTCCCAATTGAAATGTATGCCTGTCTGATACATTGAGAAATCCAATTTGCTACTGTCACCTTAGAAATTGGTTTGCCCATGGCTGATTTAGCATAAGAAACAAACAATTGGTCTGACTTGCGGAAATCTTTAGTCCTATGCAAGTAAAAATGCAGTTGTCTGTGTACATCTAATTTGTGCAATGTGTATTCACCTTTGTTTTGGAAGCTAGGAAAGAAAACAGGGAGGTTAATAGATTGATTAATGTTATATTCTGTGGCTACCTTAGGAAGAAAAGAAGGATTAGTCCTGAGGGCAACCCTATCTTTGTGAAAAATAAGGTATGGATACTTAATGCACAAGGCTTGTAGCTCTGATACCCGCTTGGCAGAAGTGATCGCTACCAAGAAGGCTGTCTTCCAAGATAAGAACTTTAAGGGCACAGAGGCCGCCGGTTCGAAAGGTAGTCCTGTTAATGCTTGTAAGACCAAGGTAAGATCCCATGGAGGCATAGCCAGTTTAATGGGAGGCTTTAAGAGGAACACGCCTTTTAGGAAGGCTTTGCAAATTTTGGCTGAAGCCAAGGAACTTATGCCATCTCCCACATGATAATGAGAGATGGCTGCAAGTTGAACTTTAATGGTGGACGCACTAGCTCCTTGCTCAAAAAGGAGGGATAGAAAGTCCAGAATGGTTGGAATAGGAACCGTAAAGGGATCTAATTCCTTACCCTTTGCCCAGATGGAAAAATGTTTCCATTTACTGCTGTAGAGTTTTCTGGTTGATGGCTTATGAGCTGCCACCAGAATAGCCTTAACAGGGGAAGAAATACCGGGAGTCCTTGCCATTAACGGAACTGGATCAGCCAGGCTGTGAGCCGAAGACTGACCAGGTTTGGAGTGTGGCATCTCGTCAGATGCGAGATTAGGTCTGGTCTGGGATCCAGGATCCATGGGGGAGCCACACTGTGAGACTGCAGAAAGGGGAACCAGACTTGTCGAGGCCAGAATGGGGCAATGAGAATCACTCTGCTCCCCAACCGACAGGCTTTCTGGATGAATTTCATCATCAGAGGAAGAGGAGGATATGCATAAAGAAGACCGGGCGGCCAAGCATGAACCAAAGCGTCCCTGGGAGATTCCCCTTTGGGGGGAACTATCGCGAAGTACTCGCTGCATTTTGAGTTTAGAGGAGAGGCAAAAAGGTCGCAGCGAGGTTGACCCCATTTGTGGAATATCTGTTTCGCGACAGAGGGATTCAGAGACCACTCGTAAGGGATGAGAAATACCCGACTTAGGCTGTCTGCTAATATGTTGGTCTGTCCCCGAATGTGCATTGCTATCAGAAAGCGGTTGGTGGAAATAGCCCATTCCCACACTCTCATGGCTTCTCGACACAGGGGGTAAGACCTAGTCCCTCCCTGTTTGTTTATGTACCAGACCACGGACATGTTGTCCATCTGGATTGCAATAGTCCCCAGAGGTAGAAGGTGATGGAGAGCTTGCAACGCCAATAGCACTGCCCTCATCTCTAGGACATTGATATGCAATGCAGTCTCTAGAGGAGTCCACGTTCCTTGGACTGACTTGCCTGCATAATGCCCACCCCACCCGAGGCAGGAAGCATCAGTGGTCAACGTGGCTTCGACTGGGGGAATCACAAAGGGTCTCCCTTCCTTGAGATGTTCTGCCTGCAGCCACCAAAGTAGGGAGTCCCTGCATGCCCTGCTCAGGGGAATCGGCATGTCCAAAGGATGGGTCAACAGAGACCATTGGACCTGGAGAGTCCACTGTAATACACGCATCCGTAGACGGGCATGGAGAGAAAGGCCTATCGCCGCCGACATAGATCCTAACGCCCTCAGGACTAATTCTGCTGGGGGGTTTTGGCTCTGAAGAATATCCAAGACTTGGCGGTACAAACTGTTTATTCTGGTCGGTGTGAGAACCACTCTGGAGATTCGAGTATCCAACCTGGCCCCTATGAAATCTAGGGCTTGAGTTGGGCACAGGCAGGACTTCTTTAAATTGACTGAGATGCCCAGTTGAGCAAACAGAGATAGGGCATAGTCTCTCGCTGTAACCAGGAGATGCTTGTTGGGGGCGGTGAGGAGCCAATCGTCCAGGTAAGGGAACACCTGAAAGCCCTGGAGTCTCAGGTGGGCTGCTACCACTGCCATGACTTTGGTAAACACTCTGGGGGCTGAGGTTAGGCCAAATGGAAGAACCCTGAACTGATAATGACTGGCTCCTAGCCGGAAGCGGAGGAATCTCCTGGACCGTCTGTCCATTAGTATATGGTAGTACGCGTCCTTGAGATCCAACGAGCACATCCAGTCATTCTCCTGCAGAAGGGGGAGAATAGATTGGAGGGTGACCATCCGGAACTTTTCCTTGGGTATGAACAGGTTCAGGGACGAAAGGTCTAGAATGGGTCTGAGGTCCCCCGTTTTCTTTGGCACCAAAAAGAACCTGGAGTAATAACCCGATCCGGACTGATCTGGGGGGACAGGCTGGATGGCTCTTTTTGTTAGCAACTGCGAAATTTCTAAAGTTGCGGACTCCCTTTGATGGGGTGGAACATCGGGGAGATGTTTGGGCTTGGGGGGGGGATGCAAGAACGGTATCGTGTAACCTCTGGATATAATCCAGAGCACCCATCGATTGTTTGTAATGGACTCCCACTTTGATCGGTGCTCCGACAATCGCCCCCCCGACTGCCTCCAGAGAGGGACAGTCGGGCAAGTCCTCAGGGCTGTTGCGCGGATCCCTCCGAGAAAGGTTCTCTCGACCCGAAGTTGCGTGGGCCCCCTCTGCCTCTGGGCCGGCGTCCACCTTGTCCTCCTCTGCCTCTAGAGGACGAGTTGTCCACAGCAGGATGGGATTGCTGAGATTTTCGAAACCACAGCTTCTTTTGCCCCCTCTGATTCCTAGAAAAGGATCTTTGGGGGTTAGAGAAGCTGACTCCAACGGCCAACAGCGTCTTCCCATCCTTCTCGCTTTGGACAAGCGTGTCGTGAACTGCTGGGCCAAATAAGGCTGAACCATCATACGGGGCGTTCGCGAAGGACACCTTGAAGGGATCTGTGAAGTCACAGAGGCGGAGCCAGGAGTGCCGTCTTAAGACTACTCCCGCTCCGCTGGCTCTAGCGGCTCCTTCCTTGGCATGAGAAAGAAGCCACATAGTTGTATTTGAGATGGACTTTAGAGTGGCCATTCGAGTCTCAAAACCTTTCTTGTCCGAGACCGACATGGACTCCGGAGGGGCTGCAGCGTACTCTTTGATTAGGTCACGTTGCAGCCGGATAGTGTGTGCCATGTAGTTCAGCGACCTTATGGCAAAGGTTGCTGACGCAAACATCCGCTTCCCAATCCGGTCCAATGCTCAGGACTCCTTGTCCGGCGGATGGACCGAGGAACTTTCTTGGGCAAGTTCTCTCTTGGTGGCAGCCGCCACCAACATAGCATCAACCGGTGCGCCTTTGGACCAAGAAGGTCTATCAGAAGGAGGGCTGAGGACCTTATCCGGGCATCTAGGAATAGGCTCCACAGTGTCAGGCTCCTTCCAAGCCCTGGTGGTAATTAAGTCCACCAAGAGGTCTGCTGGGGGGGGACACCCAGGAGGTAGATGGGCCTGCCTCAAAGGCCTCCAGAAATACGGATTCGTCCAGGGAGGGTTTTTGGGCAGACCACCCCCCTCTTATACGCAGCATTTCCATGATGTCTCCAAATGAGACATCTTCAGGGGGTGACCTTGGGGAACCCTCCATATCCTCCAAATCCGTATCCGTGGTAATGGACTCGGGGGAGTCCAGGTGCCTCCTTTTGCACTGGTGCTTTCGAGGTCCCTCTTCGGCGGGACTGTCCGAAGAAGGCTCATCCACCGGGTGTTGTTCCTCCCTGGGAACTAACTGGAGGTTTTGGGCAGGCTGTCCAGATGGACGGATGATGGAAGACAGACCCTGATACAGTGGGGGCACTGGTGGATCCGAAGGCCCGATCGGGGACCTGGAAGATCTCGACAGTACCCTCTCAACCACCTCAAAAGCCGAAGGAGATTCGCCATCACCAGCCTGAGAAAGCAACCTCCTCAGCTCCGAGGAGACGGGGTCGGAGCCGAAGCAATCTGATCCGAGGTAGTGGTGCGCAACGACCCAATCGGCGCCAAAGACACAACCACCCCCTCGGATCCGATGCTCAACCCTCAGCCCCGAGAGCTTGGATCCGACAAGCTCGAAGGCATAGTCGGCGTCGAAGAGACCAATCCTGTCGGTGCCGACGTATCCCTGGATCCGAAAGGGCCTGGATCCGACAACTCCGAGACCCGAAATCTGGTCAGAGAAGGAGCTATCGGGGCAAAGATGGGGGCCACCGTCCCTCCCAAAGGGGGGGGGGGAGGCAAGAGCATCCCCATCTGCATCTGAGTTTGTAAAAATCTTCGCATCATCCGATCCATGTCTGCCTCGGAGATGCTTCTAGTGGACAGCGAAGAGGTAGTCGAGGCAGGCCGGGAAGGCCACCTCGAAGACCTCGAGGGAGACCTATCCTCCTCCTCCGGCTCTGGAGAAAAAGAAGGAGAATGGAGCCGAGAGGGCAAGGATCCGGAGACCCTCTCAGGGGACTTAAGTAACTTCTCAGGCGGAGCCGAGGGATGAGACTCGGCCTGTCTTTTAGTAGAATGACTTTCCCTCTTTCTATGCTTTTTCTTCTCCTTATGAGAAGAGGACCCAGACTCCAAAGAGCTAGTACCTGAAAGGGGAGGTTGAGTCTCGGGTACAGCTACCTGAGTGGCCAGCGCCGAAGCTACAGAAGTAGCTTGGGTCCGGCTGGGAGAGGAAGAAGAAGCCGACTCCTGAGGGAGTTTTCCCGCCAGGATCAGCTTGTTCTTCCTGTCCCTAAGTGCCCGAGGGTTGAAGGCCGCACAGATTTGGCAGGCCTCTGACAAATGTACTGCCCCCAGACACAAAACGCACTGAGTGTGGCCATCAGCAGGGGAAAGCTTGTGGCCACACTCAGTACACTTAGAAAAAATAGCTTTTGATTCAGCCATTATCCTCTCACACACACACCCAAACACTAAGGGGGGGAGGGGGAGAGACAATTTAAAACTAAGAAAGTTTTTTTTTTTTTTTTTTTAAACAAGGAAGGATTTGATTAAAACAGCACACACACAAAATTTAACTAGAAAATTTCAAAGTTTTGAGAGAAAAAAGGAACAATCTCACCAAATGCTAGGAGCTCTTCACAGAGAAGCAACCGTCTTTAGCCGCGGCAAAAAACGATCTGAGGTAATGTGGTTGGTAGCATGGGATTATGGGTAGGGGGAGGAGCTAGGAGCTCGGATCTTGAAGCTTGGAAAGCTGCCGGCTCGGATCCGAGGTCGGATCCGAATCCCACAGGTTGCAGATCAAATGAAGTAACTACTTCAGATACTCTGTTTTGACACAGGTTGTCCCTTCTTACCTTTACAAGAAATGATCAATTGATCTGAAGATCAGAAGGATTTACTTCTGTCAAGATAATACCTGAGTTGTCTGTGGACAATGGTGTATCCTTTCTCCCTCATTTTTAAGTTCAGGAAAAAAAAATGGGGAGATGGATAGCTTGGCTTAAGGTAAGCTTGGATACCATTTTATGCATAAGACAAAGATTAGTTCTCAAAGAAACACAAAAGTTATGTATTCACCATAATTATTCACCTCTAGTGTCTCTTTCTGTCCTTCCCCAACCAATGGGTTTCGAATCTGACCTCGGCTGTTTTCCAGACTTAGCATCCATAGCTCAGGCTCCTCCCCTTACCCATAATCCTATGCAACTCCCAACAGTACCTCAGATCGCGTTTGTCTACCATATGTATGTAGGTATACATGATATAGAGAAGGAAAAAGAAAATCAGGTATTCTATGCTGGAGCTGTAGACCTACCAGAAGTCTAACTGAAGATCTTTCATGACATGGAAGTGGGGAAGAAGGGACGTTAAGGAAGGATGGAAAGAGACAACACAGATGCATCATTATTGTGAGTACATAACCTTTGTATCTGATGTTCATAGGTTCATAGATTAGTACTAGGCTAACTGCCCTTGCGGGCCATTTTTAGCCTAGCCAATTACCCCATGTGAGAATCAAACCCTGCACCTTATGTTTATAAGGTAAACACCATAACCATTATGCCAACCTCCCACCCTTATGCCAACCTCCCACCCTTATGCCAACCTCCCACCCATTTGCCATCCATTCCTCATCCAATGGAACAGAGTCACCAGCTACTTGAATCCCAGGGTGGTCCTCATGGAAGGATATTCCAAAGTACAGCAGAACTGGAACCCACTCTAATATTGGAAAAAGAAGTTATGTACCTACCATAACGTTCCATGTTAGTTGTCTTTATCTCGCCTTCTTTCTTGCTGGTTGGTATCAGAGCCGATACTCGGCTCCGACTCGGCCATCTTCAATAGCTTGAGAGCTGTTTACTGGCTCAAGGCTACCCCTTATCCCATGATGCCTAGCACTAACTACCCAGATCTCATTTGAAATAGCTATCCCAGACATAGCTATAGGAAGAAACCACTCCAAACAAATGGTTAAACATACCTGTCCTACTGTCTAAGTCAGTAAAGGAAACAAACCAGCAAACACTCAGCCGGTGAAAATTTGAACTCCTCTCAGTTCAACAGGATAGGGGGATGGAGGGGGGGATGCAAGAAAGAAGGCAAGATGAAGACAACTAACATGGAACGTTATGGTAGGTACGTAACTTCTTTATGTTAAGTTGTCAATCTCGCCTTCATTCTTGCTGGTTGGGACAGCGTCCCTAGCACCTACAATCCTGGGTGGCTCATTGGAACAGACTCTTCAGAACAGTGGAACCAAAGCTAGCTCTACTTCTGGAGACCACATCCAACTTATAATGAGAAACAAAGGTATGAGGATTTGCCCACGTAGCGGCGGCACAGATAGAGTCCATGGGCAACCTAGACTGAAATGCTACAGACGTGGCTAAAGCCCTAGTAGAATGATCTTTCGGTTTGATTGGCAGGTATTTGTTCCTTAGTTGGTAGATAAAGGTTATGATATGAGACACCCACCTGGATAAGGTCACTTTGGAAACTGGGAGACCCTGTTTGCCCTGAGCATAGGAAAGGAAAAGTTGGTCAGACTTCCTTATATCCTTCATCCTATGCAGATAGAAACGCAACTGTCTATGAACATCCAATTGATATAACTTGTATTCTGCCTTGTTGGTGTGGTTAGGGAAAAACACAGGTGGGTCTATAGACTGATTCAAATTGTTTTCTGAGCAGACCTTTGGAAGAAAAGAAGGATTAGTCCTCAGAGCAACCCTGTCCTTATGAAATACTAAGTATGGAGGACGGACGGATAGTGCCTGACGTTCAGAGACACATCTGGCTGAAGTAATAGCTACCAGAAAGAGAGTCTTCCAAGATAGAAACTTAATGGAGTAGGAAGCTGCCGGTTCAAAAGGGGGCATAATTAATGAGGTTAGTACCAAATTAAGGTCCCAAGGAGGAGGGGGATCTCTCACTGGGGGTCTAAGGAGAGTAGCCCCTCTTAGAAACACTTTACATAGCTTATGAGACATAATGTTGGAATTAGAAAAACAGACATGAAAATTTGAAATGGCTGCTAATTGAACCCTGATTGTAGCAGAAGCGGACCCTGAATAATAGAGTTCTGTTAGGAACTCCAAGATCTCATGGATAGGGGCTGTGAAGGGATCTAGATTTCTATCCTCTGCCCAACAAGAAAAACGTTTCCATTTACTAGTGTAAGTCCTTCTAGTGGCCGACTTATGGGAGGAAACAATAATGTCGCGAACGGCTGGGGAAATACTGGTAAGCCTAGCTAAGGTTGGAAGTGGAGCAACCAAGCTGTGAGCTGGAGCATTTAAAGGGATTAATGCAGCCCGCCTGACTGATGAATCAGTAGGTCTGGAATCGGATCCAGAGTCCAAGGCCGCTCGAAAAGGAAATGGTGCAGAAAAGGTTGAGGCCAGTAAGGGGCAATGAGGATCATTTTGCAACCCAATGACATAGCTTTCTGAATGAGTTTTGGTATCAGGGGAAAAGGAGGGAAGGCATAAATAAGTCCCTGAGGCCAATCGTGGACTAGATCATCTCTGGGAAGGTGACCAAAAAGCGGAAGAAGGGAGAAGTAGCTGCTGCATTTGCTTTTGAAGGGGATGGCGAAAAGGTTGCAGCAAGGCTGATCCCATTTGCGGAAGATTAAATCCGCAACTACCTGATTCAGAGACCACTTGTGAGGCATGAGAATAGCTCTGCTGAGCCTGTCCGCTATGACGTTGGAAGTCCCAGGGATGTGCGTTGCAATCAGAAATCGTTGGGAGGAAATCGCCCACTGCCAGAGTCTGAGGGCTTCTCGACATAGGGGGTAGGACCTAGTTCCCCCCTGCTTGTTGATGTACCACACCACTGACATGTTGTCGGTTTGAATTGCAATGGTCCCCGAAGGAAGAGAGTCCTAAAGAGCTTGCAACGCTAGGAGCATGGCTCTCGTCTCTAGGACATTTATATGCAGATGGTACTCGTGAGCCTGCCAAGTGCCCTGGACTGCCCTTCCCTGATAATGACTCCCCCCACCCTATCAGGGAGGCATTCGTGGTCACTGTAGCAACCGGAGGAGGCTGAATGAAGGGTCTGTCCTGAAACACTAGTGGGGAGACCATCCACCAGGAAAGGTGTCTTTTGCATGCTTCTGTGATGATGATCATGTGAGACATGAGGAGCTGTTGAAAGGACCACTGCGTGAACAGAAGCCACTGCAGGATTCTCATGTGGAAGTGGGCCAGGGGTATCAGAAGAACTGCCGCCACCATAGAACTTAAGAGTCTGAAGGACGTACCTGACTTGCACTCTATTGCATTGCATGAGAACATGAACTTGCTGGCGAATAGTGGACACCCTTGTCCAAGGGTACCTTTGCGGACATGCTCCTTGTATCTAAGTATGCTCCTATATAAGTAATAGATTGACATGGCAACAAGGCAGATTTTCCAAAATTTAAGGTAATGCCTAGCTGGGAGCAAACTGAGATTGTATAGAAGGAGTTGATGCCTGGTAGTAGTAGTAAGGAGCCAGTCATCTAGATAGGGAAACACCTGGAATCCTTGACACCTCAGGTGAGCCGTGACCACTGCCATACATTTGGTGAACACCCTGGGGGCTGTGGTGAGACCAAAGGGCAGAGCTCTGAACTGGTAATGACTGGCTCCCAGCCAGAAGCGAAGGAACCTCCTGGAGTGTCTGTCCATTTTGATGTGATAGTACGCATCCTGGAGATCTATAGAGCACATCCAATTGTCCTGACCCAGAAAGGGTAGAATGGACTGTAGCATGACCATTAGAAACTTTGTTCTTTGAACAGACTTATTCAGTCTGCTGATATCCAAAATAGGTCTCTAGTCCCCTGTCTTTTTTGGTACCAAAAAGAACCTTGAGTAAGTTCCGGATCCATGTTGGTCTGCTGGGACTTCCTGGATGACTCTCTTTTCTAGCAGTTTTGAAACTTCTATAACTGCTTGGTCCCTCAGATTGGGTGGAACATCTGGTAGGGACTTGCATGACGGTAAGGGGGCTGAACAAAAGGAATTCTGTAACCTCCGGATATTATTGAATGTACCCATCTGTCTTGTGTTATGCTTAGCCAGGCTTTTGGGCACAATGAAAGTTTTCCCCCGACTGCCTCCAGAGACAGACAGTCGGGCAAACCCTCAGGGATGTTGGAAGGGCTTGTCAGAGAAGGATTCTCTACTGCCCTGGTTCTGCAGACCCCCTCTGCCATGAGGGCGGTGTCTGTTATTATTGTTATTTCCTCCTCTACCCCTGTAGGAAAAATCACTACGTGTGTCAGGCGAAGATCCCTGGGATTTCCAAAACCACATCTTTCCACTCTTCTGACCCTTGGGGTATGGTCTAGAGGTAGTGGAGAAACAGACTCCCATGGCAGAGAGAGTCTTGCCTTCCTGTTCACACCTAGTAAGAGTGTCTTTCACCTGTGGTCCAAAAAGAAAGGAACCGTCAAAGGGAGTGTTGGTGAATGACGCTCTGAAGGGTTCCGCAAAATTACACAGCCACATCCATGCATGTCTCTGAAGTGCCACGCCTGTGCCTGCAGCTCTACTCGCCCCATCGGATGCATAGGAAATGAGCATCATGGAGGAGTTGACTACTGAGTTAAGGGTTGCCAGCTGAGAGGCCAGTTTAGCCTGGTCCCCTTCAGCTGAAGGATCCTGCAGGGTATCTCCGAGCTTTTTCAGGAAATCCCTCTGAAGCCTGGTAAAATGGCATAAGTAATTCAGTGACCTCATAGAAAAGGTCGCTGAAGCAAACATTTGCTTCCCATATCTGTCCATGGTCCTAGACTCCTTGTCAGGAGGATGGACAGAAGAAGAAGTTTCCGCTAACTCCTTTTTAGTGGCTGCTGCTACCACCATGGCATCCACGGGAACACCCTTAGTAAGGAACTGCTTGTCAGGGGGTGCAGTAATAAACTTGGCTGGTCTCCTCGGGGTTGGTTTCACTGTATCCGGGGCTGACCAAGCCCTTCGAGCCACCACAGTCATTAGTGGATCGAAGGGCGGGGAAACCCAGGAGGTGGAAGGTCGGGAACCAAACTCATCCAGGAATACAGATTCGTCCTCGGTAGGGGTTAGGGTATTCCAGTTCCCAATCTGCTTAAGTATTTCTAGGATGTCCAAAAAGGAAACATCTTCAGAGGGGGATCTCAGGGACCCTTCCAACTCATCCAAATCCATATCCGAAGTGACAGACTCAGGGGAGTCAATGTGCTTTCTCTTTCACTTCTTCTTCCGAGGGGGCTCCTCTGAATGATCAGGGGAGGCCTCGGAGGAAGAAGAAACACCCAGTGGGGTGCCCTGAAGCACTGGTTCCCCACGCTTGGGGTCTGGAGGAGGGGCAGAGGTCGACACAGGCACTACAAGGAACGGAGCCAGTGGGGTCGAAGGTGGAGCTGGCTGAGAGGCCAGCACACTCCTCATGACATTGAAGGCGTCCCTGCCAACGATGAAGAGAAGGCTCCATCTTCAAGGAGACCAGGATCCTCCTCTGCTCCAAGGGAGACAACTCAGAGGCTGATGTAGGAGCTGAGCTCACCTGCGCCGATGCTCCGAGAGGGAGAGCATGGTCGGACAAGGGTCCGATGCCACTTGCCCCCTCAGAGCCGACAAGGGTGTCTCGGCGCCCAGATCCCTCAATGGAAGGCATCATCGATGGGATCGGAGCAGACGACGGATCCGAAGGAGAGAGGGTTATCGGAGCCGATGGTTCCACGACTCAATCCCCAAGAAACTCCGGCTCCGAGCTCAATGGAGTCGGAGGAGGAACATCGATAGAAACAGACGGAGCCGACACCTGTTGAGGGGGGTTGGACAACATTTTGGCCAGTGCCTGCGACTTCAATAACCTGCTGACCACTCTCTCCACATCATGGTCTGAGAGCCTGGAGGACCAAGAGGAGTGTGAAGATCTATGACTACGGTCACTTTGCAGGAGGGGAGACAGAGGAGCCGAATCAATGGACTATAATGAAGGGGACCTCTGTCTTTTCTGAGTCCTTGATGGCTCCGAGGGGACTATTGGAGCTGACGAGGAAGCAGTCTCCTCAGTTCCGGCCAGAACCGAAGTGGAAGGTAAGTCTTGGGCTGTTGACGGCTCTGAGCTGGGAGCCAATGATTTGGCCAGTTTAGGAGACTTCACTGGCAAAGTCTTGGCCGGTGAGTCCTGAGGCTTAAGCAGCCCTCTCAAAATAAGTTTATTCTTGCGCTCCTGCAGAACTCTTGGGCTAAATGCATGGCAGATAGAGCAAGAGTCCTGTAGGTGTACAGCGCCTAGGCAATAGACGCAAAAAGTGTGCCCATCTGTCAGAGACATCATCTGACAGCATGAGTCACACTTCTTGAATCCTGACACTTTTGATTTCTTAGACATAATACACAATAAGAAATACCACTAAACTAACAGTAAACACTACCACACAAACCACAAATAAGAGGCAATATACTACAAGATAAGGATATATCTTATTATTTATTCATTTATTTATTTTTTTAAGGAATTAGGAAGCCTCTAACTAAAACAGCTACCTAAAACAAGGAAAAGGAAGAAAATTCTACAGAGTAAGCTATCAGATAGGGAAGAGAGGGAGGTGGGGGAGGGGAAGAACTCTCTAACAAACGAGTTCTGAAAAGCCCACAAAAAACACTAAACTATCACAACTAGTTAGCGACTACTAGACAAATACAATAAGGACAGAAAAAAATCCCTAATCTGACTGAAAAGGTAGTAGAAGAAAAAATATACGAGCCTGAGCCAGTACCACGAACCTCGCAGCTGAAGCAGCAAACGAGATCTGGGTAGCTAGCGCTAGGCATCATGGGATAAGGGGTAGCCTTGAGCCAGTAAACAGCTCTCCAGCTATTGAAGATGGCCGAGTCGGAACCGAGGATCGGCTCCGATCCCAACCAGCAAGAACGAAGGTGAGATTGACAACTCAACATCAATTATTCAGTTTATAGTGAGCAGTAAATGTATGAACATTTGACCAGGTAGCAGTAGTACAAATACCGTCAACTGATGTTCTAGACAAAAAAGCAGACAAGGTGAAAACTGATCTTGTTGACTACACTTTTGGAGTTTTTGGTAAATCTAAACATGAGACATGAGTTAGCTGATTATTTTGCCAATATAACTTTCAACACAGTGTTGTCCAATTTTGCTTTGGAAAAGGAGATAAATAATTGGTCATACCTCCTGAAAGGTTTTGTTCTGTGAAGGTAAAACTGCAATAGACTATGCACATTCAATAAATGAAGCATATATTCCCCTTTATTAATGAAGTTAAAGAAGACAACTGGTAAATGAATGGATTGGTTGAGTGCTGCCTCTGATGCCACTTTAGATAGAAAGGAGAAACTGCTGCTCAATGAAACCATGAATATATTAAACATGATATATGTGGGTTGACAAGACAAGGCCTGGAGTAGATATAATCTCCTAACTGATATAATAGCCACCAGAATGATAGTTACCCATGACAAGAACTTTAGGTCCACTTTGGCTACTGGTTCAAATGGAGACTGAGTTAGCACTTTCAGCACAACATTAAGATCCCAAGGAGGGGTGTGATCTATTATAGATAGTCAGAGAAGGAATGTATCCTTGAGGAAGGCTTTGCACAATTTAAGAGAGGAGTGATTTTCATCCATGTGGAAATTGCAGCTAAGTGTATTTTGATTGTGGAGTAACTGGCTTCATCATGAAAAACTGAAGTGAGAAATTCTAACAGTGAAGAAACAGGGGCAGATAAAGAGTCCAAATGTCTCTAAGAACCCTAAATAGAAAACCTTTTCCATTTACTTTTTCAGATTTTTCCCAGCTGAGTCCTTCTGAGAGGATGTGAGAATATGTACTACTTCTAGAGAAAGCCTGAACTGCCTAGCCATCATTGGAAATGAGAAAAACATGGTCACTTTGAGGGTCCGAATGTCCAGATGAGGCATCCAGGACAGGTGAGACAGAAGATCTGGATGTGGATCCAGTACCCAATGAGGGATCTATCAAATGAGGACAAAGGAAGAGGAACCACACCTGTTGAGGCCAGCATGGGGTAATGAGCATGACCATGCTCTTCTGTTGAAAGGCTGTCTGCAAAAATTTCAGTATTAGAGGGGATGGTGGATATGCATAAAGAAGACCAGAGGGCCAACTGTGGATCAGAGAGTCCCTTTTAGACTCCCCCTCTGGAGGGATCAGGGCAAATAACCTGCTGCATTTGGCAATGGCAGGAGAAGCAAAGAGACTGCAGCATGGTTGGCTTCATTGGTGAAAAATCTATTTCATCACTGTTGGGTTGAGGAACCATTTTACTTATGAGGTAGTGTGACAGACATGTTCAACCTGTCCACTAAGACACTGGACCTCCCAGGCATGTGCACTGCTATTAGAAAGAAACCAGAGGGAACTGCCCACTGCCACACTCTCATCGCTTCTTGACACAAGGGATAGGAGTGAGTTCCCCTGTTTGCTTATTTACCAGCCAACTGACATATTGTCCACCTGAATGGAAATCATCCTTAGAGGAAGAATGTCTTGGAAGGCCTGCAATGCTAAGTTGACTGCCCTCATCTCTAAGACACTGACATGAAAACTGACCTCTGAGGGGGACCACGTGCCTTAGACAGTCTTCTCCATAATGCTCCCCACCCCAACTGGGAAGCATCTGTGGTCACTGTGGCTCTGAGAAACCTCAAATGACTGAATCAAGCAAGTTACATGGTCTCTGTAGACAAGCTGTGAGTTTCATGGGTTGCCACCTGATTGACCACTGCAGTTCCAATGTCCACTGCAAATCTCCGATACAGAATCTTGCCAGGGGAAGAACAGAGATAGCCACTATTAAATCTAGAAGCTGTAGTACCAACCTGGCCAGAGGGGTTTGAAGAGAAAGCAGTTGTAAGGCTTAATTCTGTAGTGTAGTCAGCCTGGTTTGTGGTAGCCTTGCTATCTAGGAAGTAGTGTCCAAATGCACACCTATAAACACTGGGACTTGTGGCGGGGATAGTTGTGTCTTGATGTAATTCACTGAAATTACTAATCTGGAGGAAGGCTGAATAAGAATCCCTGGTGCATACTAGGAGATGCTTGAATGGATGGGTGAGCAGCCAATCAATCAAGATAGGGGAACACTCAGACCCCTTTCAGTCTGAAATAAGCTGCCACCACTGCCATGCACTTGGTTAACATCTGGAGGGCTGTGGTGAGATCAAAGGGCAGGGCCCTGAATTGGAAATGGCTGGCTCCTAGCTGGAAGCATAGAAACCTTCTGGATTATCTGTATTTTGATGTGATAGCATGCATCCTGCAGGTCTACTGAGCATATCCAGTCATCCTTCCTTAGTAGCAGGAGAATGGACTCTACAGTTACCATTTGGAACTTTGAGTGTTTGACAAACAGATTTTAGCTAGCTTAGGTCCAGGATTGGCCTGAGTGAGGTTCCTGTTCTTTTTTCACATTAAAAGAACCTAGAGTAACTTCTGACACATTGTTGGTCTGGTGGGACCTTATGTTTGACTTTTTTTGACAGCAGCTTTTCTATTTCCAATGCAGCTGCTCTTCTTTTGTGGGGTGGAATGTTGGGAAGTTTCTTTGTTGTTGGGGTTGGGCAAAGAAAGGGGATGTGACAGCCTCTGGTGATGATTAACTGAACCAAAATATCTTCAGTGATGGACATCAAGGCTTCTGGGTGTACAGATAAGTGCCCCCCAGCTGCCTCCAGAGTGCAGCTGCCAGGCAACCCTTCAGGAGCACTGATAAGGTTTTCAGGCAAATGAACCTCTAAAGCCTTGATTTTGTAGACCTTTTATGCCATGAAGGTGATGTCCACTATGATTAACTCCCTCTGCCTGAGGGGGGGTCTATCTCCAGAACAGCCTTGAGAAACATCTCGAGACTTAAGGAACCACATTTTCTTATCCCCTTTTAGGTTCCTAGAAAAGTTCCAACGAGGGGTTGAAAACCATATCCCTATGGCAGAAAGAGTTTTCCTATCCTTCTCACTCATGGAGAAAGTGTCCTTGATCTTGGGACCAAAAAAAGTCAATCCATCAATGGGAGCATTTATGAAAGATGTTTTAAAGGGTTCTACAAAATCACACAAGTGCATCTAGGCATGCCTCCATATCATAATGCCTGTGCCTGCGGCTCTAGAAATACCCTTCATTGCATTAGAGATCAGACGCATTTTAGAAAGGGACTGCAGAGTGGCCAGTTGTGAATCCAGAATTTTCTCATCTTCCGCACAGTTGGACCCAGACAGGGATTTGGAAAGCTCCTTAGTCAAGTCCCTCTGAAACCTTGTCATATGTGTCATCTTAATTCAGCAATCTCAATGCAATGGTCACTAAAGCATAAACACACTTCCCATATCTGTCCAGGGCCCATGACTCTCTATTAAGGTAACAGATGAGCTATCCTCAGAAAGCTACTTTTTGGCGGCTGCTGCAACCACCATAACTACAGCCGGGCTTTTGCTCCAATGAGCACTGTCTTTAGGGTTACTAAGCATTTATCAGGTTTCTTCAGGAAGTAGCTGAACCAATGACAAAAGCTTTGAGGAAAGCAAATTCCACCTGAGAAGGGGCTTCAGAAGACAACCCATATTTCTGTCTCAGTAATTCAAGAATTTCTCCAAAAGAAATGTCCTCAAGGGATGATTTGAGGGATTCCTCCCCTTCATCAAAATCCATATCTTCAGTGAGATACTCGTGGGGAGTCAGTGTGCTTCCAGGAATCTTCTACATGGGGAGGGGGGGTATTACTGGGAATACTCGGAATTCTGAGGGGAATCCTAAACAAGGACTCTCTGGAGGCTAGTGTGCACTAGCAGCCCTGATGGAACAGAGTGAGTAGGACAAGGATCCAAAGCTAACAGTTGTGTAGGGGGTGGAGCCAAGGGGATAAGGATGTCCCCTCTCTAGAATTGTACAGGGCTCTCTGTACAAGCCTCAAAGGCAGATGCCGAAGGAGAACCCATGATCATCCTGGTCAGAGCAAAAATGGCCAAAAATACCTCCCCAACTCTGCCTCAAGACTGAAGTTGGAGTTGAGCTGTCTAGCACCAAAGCTCCAAGGTGGAGATATGGCTCTGAAAATCTCAGAGCCAAGCTCCTTGCCCCAGATTTGGTGCTGAAGGTTCGGCTCCAAGATCTATCCATCCCCAACAAGATTAGAGTCGTATGGATTAGACAAAACACCAGAATCAAAACAGCCCACAACTTCAAATCCAATGAGGACAATCCTGGGAATCTCGGTTCTGAAATTGGTGGACAGATGAGAACAGGAGTAGCAATATGGATGGAAGATGGTCCAAAGCTCATGGCCACAATGCGAGATGGAACAGGGAAAATGCCTAAATCTTCTTTCTGTATAGGAATGTTACAGAGGCAGACAACAAAGAAAGTGGTGGAATGAGACATTTAAGGACCAATTTGCTCTCCAAAGCTCTACCACTGCCCTATGTCCATAAGCAGTGTAGATGTCACAATCCTCATCTAAGTAGCTAGTCCCAGATAATAGACACCTGCAATGAGACGTTTGTTAAACCCAGTAGGTGTATCTGTCATGTCACAAGAAAGGAAAATAACTGCAACAATGACAGTACAAGGTTCAGAGGAAGAACAAAGAATGATACCAACTATGGTAAGGAAAAAAATACCTTATAGAATAGAGGGCAACGATAGAAAACTAGCAATGATGATAAGATGAGATACCAGGTAAAGAACTTGTAGGAGTAAAAGAAAAAGGCCAAGCAGCTGAGTAAAGTAGACAACAAACTAACATTTGTTTTTTGTTTAAGGGAGGAGTAAAAGATACAAAAATACAAGGAAAAAAGCAGAGAGGAACAGTACTAAAGTAGTATTACAGTAGACCAAAACGGTTTTACACTTAACTCTAGCATAAGCCACGAAATCTAAGTCCAAGTGCATATACCGGTAATTATAATTTGGCGTTTGCATAGGATTATGTGTAAGGGGAAAGACCTAAGCTATTGATTATAAGTCTGGAAAATGAAAATGGATCTCAGGTCAGATCCAAAACCCATTGGTTGAGGAGCAAATGGAAAATACAGCATCAGATCTTGTTCCTATTGAAAATGAGATAGGGTTTCTCCCATCATAAGAGCTTGCAACTCAGACACCCTTCTTGCAGAGGTCAGAGCAATCAGTAATATTGTTTTGCAGGCTAAGATCATAAAATCAGCTGAATCAGCTGGTTCAAATGTTAGCTTCTCTAACACAAAATTAAGATCCCAATGAGGGGCCACTGGTTTTCTTCAAGGCCTGTTATACAAAACTTCTTTCGAGAACATTCTGCTATGAGAATTCTAAGAGAGAGCAGACATGCTGAAATGGCCGATAGATTAACTTTGATAGAGGAATTAAAAACAGCATAGGCTAGTAACTCACACAAACACTGCAGATGCACAAACCTGAATGGGTGATGGTTATGTTGTTAATGTATGACTTTTTAGTATCAGGCTTTCTTGCCTCCATTAGTACTTGCTGCACGTCCTCAGTAAACAGGTGCCTTGAAAGAATTAAGACCCTATATTCAGGCAGTCAACTGAAGTTGATTGATGCTGGGGTTTATCAAACACCCCTGCTCTGGAGTGAGTAGATCCAATTTGTGATGAAGCTTGTGGTTATTGCTCCTGGACAATTTCAAAAGAAGGGAGAACCATGACTGCCTGGGCCAGAAAGCAGTCACCAGAATGATCTTGGGGGATTTCTTCTGAATCTTCAGAAGTACTCTGGATATTAGTGGAAAAGCATACAGGAACATTCGTGCCCGATAAAAAAAAAAAAAAAGGCATCTGTCTTCCAGACCTCGCATGAAGTCCTATTACAGAATCTTTCCAAATGAATGTTCAGACAGGAGGTATAGAGGTCTACCTAAGGAACTCCCACAGATGTATTTTGGAAGACCCCTAGATCTAGTTTCCATTTGTGAGGGTCTGCCCTGGTCCTGCTCAGCTTCTCTGCCCACAGCCTTGCTCTGACAGTATTGCAGGATGCCTCTAAAGTGAAATTGTGTGTGAAACTATAACTCAAGCTAACATGGCTAGTATGCAAAGGGGGTATGACCTGGTTCCTCCTGGCTTGTTGACATACCACATGACAGTGGTACTGTCTGTAACCACTAGAAAAGGTCCCAGGGACCACAGATGGTTGAGAGAGTTCAGTGTCATGATCAGGACAATCATCTCCTTGACATTTATGTGCTTGGATATGTCTTTGTCCCATATTCCCTGCACTTTTATCCCTCCTGCAACTGCTCCCCAAGCAAAGTCCAAAGCATCTGTGGTAAATGACTGCTTTGGAACAGGGAGGGTGAAGGGGAGAGGTGGATTTAAAGATATCTGTTTTCCCCACCAAAATATTTCTCTTCTGACAAACCCCAACATTAAAATTTGAAAAAATAAATGGTGTTGGTGCTGCAATCAAAGAGATTTCAGATACCACTGTATCTTTCTCATGTTTACAGGTTCATAGGTAGGTACCAGGCTATCTGCCCGAAGGCATTTATAAGCCTAGCCGGAATGTGTTGGCTTTCGCCGCCCCCTTAGATTAGTTCCCTGTGCATCTGTCCAGCAGAGCCATTGAAGTAATCCCTGGGGTAAACCTTCTGTTTCCCATCCACTCGTCAAGGTTTCTTTTGAAGAGGGTTAGCGAGGAGCTCTGTCTAATGTAGATTGGAATCTTGTTCTGAGCATGGGAAGTCTCTGGGACAGGAATCTATCCCTCCAGCAAGTCCTATTTATTGTTGTGGTGAGGTTTAGATCCCTAAAGCGTGTGGCTCGAGGGGATATGGTTTTCTTTAGGTGGAGCATGTCCATCAATTATGGGTTGGACATGGCCATGTATGTCAGGCAGAGATCACCTCTGAGTAGGTGGTATGCAACCGAATACAGCTGGAGTTTCTTCAGTCGAGCTGCATAGGGCATCTGCTTGAGGCCAGTGATCCTCTTGGTGAGGAACTTCTGTGGTCTTTCCAGTTGTTGCAGGTGTCTTGTAAGGCACATCCCAAATAGGGCATAGTACTCTATGATGGGTCTGATGAGTGATGCGTAGAGGGGCCCAATGACCTCTTTCGATCTGGATGCAAACCCTTTTGTGATTTGTCATAGAAGGATTTTCTAACCACTTTGGCAATGTGATTATTAAAGGAGAGGTTACTATCTACTTGGGTCCCCAGATCCCTTATTACGTCTTCCGTGTTTAGGGGGCTACCAACTAAGTGGTAGTTTGTGGGTACTTTGTTTTTTCCAAAGGGGTGACTATGCACTTTTTGGCATTTAGCTTGAGACCATGGTTTTGACACCAGGTATCTGTCTCAGTGAGAACCTTTTGGTGGAAGTCTGTCAGCCAGAGAATCAATTATAGCCCCTAGTTTGCAGTTGTCTGTGAACTTGGAGAGCCATAGTCCTCCTGTGCTTGCCTGTACCTTTGAGAAGTATATGCCGAACAGGAGGGGTCCTAGGACTGAGCCCTGGGGAGCACCACTTGTAACCGGTTTAGAGTCGGACCTAGCTCCTGCAACTCTTACCATGTGGGTTCTGTCCATGAGCCAGTTGACAACCCATCTTGTGACGTAGGGGTTTATGTTCAGGCTGGTGAGCTTGTCTATAATACCTGAGTGGGGAATGGTGTTGAAGGCCTTTGCGAGGTCTAGGTAGGCTGTGTGGACCGCCTTTCCCTCGTCTATAGCCTTGGTAACTGTCTCAAAGAAGTCAACCAGGTTTAGGAGGCATGATCTGCCCTTAACAAAGCTGAACTGGGTTGGGTCCAGTATTTGGAGGTTTCCAATGTCTCTGTTAATGAGATCCATGATGATGCGCTCCACAGCTTTGCAGACCAAGCTAGTCAGGCTTATAGAGTGATAGTTCCTGGGGTCCATTGTGGCTCCACCTTTGTGGAGTGGAATAACCGTTGCTGTGTGCCACTCTGCGGGCATGTAGCCTGTGGAGAGGCTGAGTTTAAACAGTGTGCTTAGGTGAGGGGTTAGTTCATCTTTGAGCTCATGTAGGACGCAGCCTGGGACACCATCCGGTCCCACTGATGCGGTGTTTTTGGCTTTAGAGAGGGCTGTTTTAACCTGAGTGTCTGTGATTTCAGAGGCACTACATTCTTTTGGTATAGTTATGGGCCTTTTTGGGGGTGAGAGGAGGGTGAAGTTTGCACTGAACCTGTCTGCCAGGATGTTGGATATATCGGTCGGTTCAGTGTATTTTGTGCCATTCTGCACTAACTCCGAGCAGATCTAAGAATTGCCACTTAGATTCTTGACATAGCTAAAGAATGCCTTCTGGTTATCTTTGGAGTCCATGGCAATTTTTCTTTCGAAGCTAGCCTTGGATGATTTTAACGTAGTTTCTTGCTGATACTGATCAGGGTTGTCTTCCCTTCTTGGGATTTTACTCTTTTTTGTACTAGTTTCCTCCTTCTATTTTATAGCTTGTTTATGGCAGGGGACCACCAGACTGGTTTCCTTTTCTTGGAGGAGTGAGTCTTGGTTTTGTTTGGGATAGCACGATCCATGCATTCTTGTAGGTGCCCATAAAGTGCATTAGTAAAGGATTTTGCAGCTTGGACAGCGTTATCCTTTAGCATGGGGGCTTCGAAACTTCCCACCTCAGTCTTAAGTAATGTGAAGTTTGCTTTTGAAAAGTTTTTCACAGTGGTTTCTTTGACCAGGGGTGGTGGCAGAATGTGATATCCAGAGTGATTAGTTTATGGTCAGATCTAACCAGCGCGGGGGTTGACCTACGGTGTGGAACACCGGTCGCCCATGTTGGTGATGACCAGGTCCAATATGTTGTCACCTCTGGTGGGGGTGTTAACCAGTTGATCCAGGACATTTTGGTTTATAAATTCTAGGAAATGTTGGGCCAGGGAGTTTGTACTTGAGTAGTTCTCCCAGTTAATGTTTGGATAATTGAAATCACCCAATATCAGGGTGTTTGGTAGGACCTTTATGTTTCCCAGTGTTTCCAGGAATGCAGAGTGGGTGTCCTGGGACCCGGTGGGTGATCTGTAGCAAGCTATAATTTGAATAACAGTTTTTCCCGTTGTTAGTTGCACATGGATGATCTCTGAAGCATCGTGCTGTGCCACTAACATGAAGGTGTGAGTATCCTTGATGAATATGGATACTCCCCCACCTTTTGTATTTCGGTCCTGGTTTTGTGGCCGAAATGTATGGTATGAGTTGTAGCCTGGTAGTGCTGGGGTGCTCTCTGGAGCCTTAAACCAGGTTTCTGTTACTGCACATATATCGATTTTCTCCATACTAAGGAGTGCCTCGAGTGCGTGCATTTTGAGGTTTAGACTTCTGGCATTGTGCAGCATTATCCTCAGTTTTTTGTTACTTGTGCTATTTACGGCAGTGGGTTTGTCTTTTGAGCCTTGCCTAAAAAGGCACTATGGGGGTGGCAACAGCCTTGGCCAGTATTCGAAAGCCTAAGGGTGACAGGTGCAAGCAGTCTCTAGCAAAGCAGCGTGGCTTGTCGAGCATGTAATCCCAGGCTGACAGACACTGGATCCCCTTTGAATGACACCAGAAGCTTAGCCAATTGTTCAAACTGATAATTTTTTCTCTATACCGTGGTATCATTCTTGGTGAGGGCAGGATGCTACTCAGGGTCAGGGTCATACCAGCCTTGGCTACATGATCAGAGAGCTCCTCCACGTCTCTTTTCATGTAGTCCAGGGAGGTACGGCTCAGGACATTCACACCAACATGGACAATGACAGAGTCATATTTGTACTTGTTCTGGAGTGACCTGAGTGCTTGTGTTATGTGGCGGATCCTGGCACCCAACAGGCAACTAACAGTAACCTTCTCCTTGTTCAGCCTAGTGAGTGGGACATCAGTGCGCCTAACTATAGAGTCAC
The DNA here is from genome assembly GCF_019279795.1 of Protopterus annectens. Lineage (NCBI taxonomy): Eukaryota > Metazoa > Chordata > Ceratodontiformes > Protopteridae > Protopterus > Protopterus annectens. Next base: position 608,798,566 of record NC_056750.1, on the reverse strand, counting down.
CTATTACTAGTGTGTTGGGTATGTTATTTTGCCTTAAGGGTTGTGATTGTGTGGCACACTGGTTTTGTGAAGTATGTGTTTCATGGTTTGAGTTGGGGGGGGTGGAGGTTTGCTTGGATGTCTGCTTTGGAGGTCTCTCTTGTTTTTGCAGATTTTTATTTAGAGCCTCTGAGTACATTTTTGTGTATTTATGTGTGTTTTTTGCCAGTGCTGGTTTCATAGGTCTATGTGAGACTGGTGGTGTGATGCAAGTAATTCCCTTCTCCTCTTGACTGCCTGGTCCAGTCTTGGATTGAGAGAGCTTAGCCTCCAGTTTGGCTGTATAATTGCATCTGTCACATGTATTAGTGTTTGGTGGAAGGAGGAGAGGGTTGTCTGTGACATGAGGCAATTGTAACATTGCCTCAAAATGCCCAAATTCACCAGTTGGACTGGAGAGTACATGTGAAACTGCCCTTTGGACATGCCTGGATAGGTAAAGTGAACTGTTTTACTGACTGACAGGTAAGGTCGAATAGACAGTCTTGTCTTTCTCTACAGTATAGGGGGGTCTAGTGCCTAAGGTTTATTAGTGCTTGCTATGAGTTTTGGGCAAGTACAGGGATGAGAAGTGAATGATTTGAGTGCTTAAGTTGAAAGTTTGCCTAGTTCCAAGGGAAAAATTGAAGAGTAGACATTGTGGAGCCAGGAATAGTTATACCCTAGCTAACCGGCGCTGCCCGGCGTGCAAAACCGTGCAAATGCAGGTTTTATAGCAGGGAAATGAAAGAGACAGAAATTAGCCCAAAATGGCCAATAAACTACTAATTACTGGGCTGAAACCACTGCTCCAGGGACAGATAGGCTGCTCAGAGCTCCCTCACAGTGAACAGAGAAACTTCCTTCTATCCAAGTAAGGAATGGGCAAACACAGAAACTTGTAACACAGCCCTGAATTCAGCACTAACCTGAAACTGGACTAAACTAGCTCAGAAAGGTGGGAAAACAAGTAATTTTATTGTTTTTTTTTTCAGAAAATAAAGCTGATACAATAAAAAAAACACTTTAAATGCACAGAAATTGCTATCACACTTGAGTGCGTAGCCTACAACAGTTAAACAGGTAATTTAACACAAAAACAACTTTGTTTAAGTGCAGGTAGTAAAATAAGTACAATATGTAGCTGAAACAAGCTTTTTAAATCACAGAAACTCTAGACAATTAATGTTTTAGGCAGAATTAGCTAAAGGCAGCAAGAAAATGCAGAAAAATTATACTTAATCACTCCAAAGTCTCTCTTTTGTCTCTCTGCTGCTGTAGAACTCTATAGGGTACCAGGCAGGAGCTTGCTGAGCTGTATACTAGCACAAAAACCTTGCAAATGCGGGTTTTATAGCAGGGAAAAGAAAGAGATAGAAATTAGCCCAACATGGCCAATAAACTACTAATTTCTGGGCTGAAACCACTCCTCCATGGACAGATAGGCTGCTCAAAGCTCCCTCTCTCACAGTGAGCAGAGAAACTTCCTTCTATCCAAGTAAGGAATGGGCAAACACAGAAACTTGTAACACAGCCCTGAATTCAGCACTAATCTGAAAACTGGACTAAACTAGCTTAGAAAGGCAGAAAACAAGTTATATATTTTTTTCAGAAAATAAAGCAGATACAATCAAAAAAACACTTTAAATGCAAAGAAGTGGGTATCACACTTGAGTGTGTAGCCTAAAACAGTTAAACAGGTAATTTAAACACAAAAACAACTTTGTTAAAGTGCAGGCAGTAAAACAAGTACAATATGTAGCTGAAACAAGCTTATTAAATCACAGAAACTCTAGAAAATCGGCGTTTTAGGCGGAATTACCTAAAGGCAGCAAGAAAATGCAGAAAAATGATACTTAATCACTCCAAAGTCTCTCTTTTGTCTCTCTGCTGCTGTAGAACTCTGCAGGGCACCAGGCAGGAGCTTGCTGAGCTCTATGTGGAGTCTTGCTAATGGTATCATGAGACTCATAGATGCCATGACACCCAAAATTATGAGGTATTCTCTTCCAGTGACTAAACTCCAAGTGGAAAACCTTTTTAATAGCTCTAAATGTAGATCTATTTTCCTGTGAAAGAAAAGCTCTTTGAACTGAGGTGTCTTGCTGGCATCACAGGAACAGAATCCTGTGTGGAGTCAAGAAAGACTTTTACATGTCCTCTTGGAATTTCAGCTTGTGGAAGAGATCTAGTACCCAAGACAGAGATTACTAGCACTTTGAAAAAGACTCTGCAAAGATAAGCAAGTCTAAACATGGAAAAATGTGGATACCCTATAGCCTGCAGTGAGCTGTAACTGCAGCTAGACACTTTGTGAACACTCTTGTTGCAGTAGACAGTCCAAACAGTAAGGCAGAAAACTGATAATGTGATCCTGACGCACAAAAATTTAAGAAAGTCTGGATGAAGAAGGATGTGATGGTAAGCATCTTTTAAGTCTAGTTTTGCCAGGAAACTTGAAAGAGGACGAAGAGATAACATGTTGCAATGTGACAATTTTGAATCTGGGCATTATCACAAACAGGTTTAGGAAAGAAAGATCCAGAACTGGTCTCCAAGCATTTTCATGGTTTGGCACTTGGAACATCCTTGAATAAAAACCCTTCCCCACCTGGGAAGGAGAAATTGGTTCTATCACTCTTTGGGAAAGCATGCGATGAAGAACCAGTGAGGGAAAAAGTTCTCATCTGGAAGGTGAGGAATGATCCCTGGAAAGGAGGAATTTCCTCCCACTGCCATCTGTAATCTTGATGAATGATTTTCAGAACCCATTTGTCTGAAACAATCTGTTGCCAAAAACAAAAAAGAGCATCAGACTTTCTGGATGAAAAAGGGGACCAAGGTGGGAGGGGGGTCACAAGGTCTGTTGAACATTCAGACTTGTTGGACTGTCCTTGGTTTTTGCAAGATCAAGACTTATTTTCTGGAATCCCTGTGCCATTTCTTTTTTAAATGCCTGTTTACCTGTATTTTGTTGGGATGTTTTATTGTGTTTTTTTTTTTTTTTGCCAAAATTGGATGTGGAGATAGAAAATCCCTTAGAAAATTTGAAGAGCTGCAAAATCTTAGAGATTCCCTGGATCAGCTTGGACCTTTCATCACACTTTTTGATCATGTCTGCAACAGATAGGCCAAACAAAATTGCTATCCAAGGGCAAATTTAAAATCTCATTTTTAAGAACTGGGAGGTTCTGAGAATGCAGCCCTGCAATCTCAAAACAGTATCAGTGGCAATAGCCCAGGAAGAAGTATCAACAGAGCCATACACACACTGCACATGAGTAGTTGCCTGTGCAATAAAAGTAACCAAGTTATTTAAAGCAGTTTTACCGCACAGGAAGAAACTGCAGATAAAACATTCCTCATATTTTCATAATCAGTCAAAAGCAAACTTTAATATATTAGCCAGACAATTCAAAATTCTCAAAATCAAAGTTGCAGAAGTGTACACTTTTTCCCATACCTACCGTTAATTTTGTCATCCATATCAGAAACAGTAGGAATGGAATTAACTACGCTATTAGTAGTAGTGGGATCAACTAAGCTATAGCTATTGGGTCAGCTTTGGGAATACTGTATAAAATGTAAAAGACTGAGGAAATGTATATAAACTGCCTTTTTAGGGGCAGCTGGCTGACTATCAGGCACATTTCAGGCAGTAGCACACACCTTCTAAAGCAGGCAGAAGAAAAATGGGTGTAGGTTCTGGAAAATCCTTCTGTAACTCCTTATAGTATTTTCTGAGGGACTGAGAAATCTCATTGTTAACTCACTAACACTGGCACATTTTAGCAGCAGTGTCAGAGAAAGTGAAACCACCCGAAAGGAAGAATCAGAAACCTGTATCAGTCCCTACATCTTCCTGTCAGCTTCAGAATCTTTAATATCTTCAGGAAAAGAGGAATCCTACTTTCTTTTACAAGAAACTACTTCACAAAAGGATCAATAGCTTGAATTAAACACAGAGCCAGACACAGTTAACTACTCCTACCAAAGGAAAACTGAGGAGTGGATACATGCTTGGTTTTCTGTTTCTTTTTGACAGGAAAAATGGGGCCAACCGTGTTACTAATGGCAAGTGCAGCTTCACAGGAATGGGCACAGCATTCTGACACATTAGAGAACATTCCCTGTTCCCTCTCCCAGGACTAAAGAGAATGGCTCTCCCTTGCCCACTGAGGAGACCGCAACAGCCGCAGAGATGTTGGCTAATCCTCAGTCCATAGTAGCTGCAGGAGCTACACCAGAGGGATCTGGGGTAAAGGATGAGCGGTCTGAGGTACAACAAATGGTCACAGCAGAGTCACCCACCTGCAGCTGAGGCAAATTGCTAGCTTGTTGTGGTGGCAAAGGCGGTTTGGTTAATTTTGTTCTTTTTATGACTAGAAGAAGGACCAAATGTGGGTCTGGTAGTATGTTCTATGGTCAAGGTGAAAATGGTGTCTCTTTCCTGGGAATACAAGCAGCAATTGCCAGTAAACATTAAGAGTCCACAAAAGTTACTTTTTTTTGACAGAAAAACACAATAAACGGTATTTTAAAACACCATGTCAGCCCAACAAAAGAAAAGTAAAAACAGAATTTCGCCACAGAAAAAATAGTTTTCAGTTGCTTTATGGTGCTTTTTAAACTGACAGAAAAAAACAACCACTTGGTTTAAAAGTACATACGTACGTACATAGCAAATTGGAATATTTTTTGAGACAGGCAGTTAGAACACAAAACTCCTAGCTTAAAAATAACTTTTCTGTACAAGAAAGTCATAAAACATAAACAAAAATAAAAGAAAATAGAAGTTTCTGTTTTAATAAGATAGACATTTGTTTCCCCAAAGGGAACTTATCTGCCAGCAAAGGAAAACACAAGCACAGTGTTGATCCTTAAAAGCCTCAAGGGGAGTGTACTGTTCAGCAACAGTAATACTTTGAAGAGCTTTGTGCCCAAACTTGTCTTTTAGTCAACTCAGCTCAAGCTGTCTAACAGTTTGGACGCATGGAAGGTGCCCTGATGCTTTTGAAGCTGGTTGGTTGTTACATCCTTAGCAGGATATAACCCCATAAAGCTGAGGCTACAGCAGCAGTGATTAATATGCTGAACATTTTTATGCATCTTATTGCTTCAATGCATTCAGCACAAATCTCTTCTCACAATACTTGGGCATCATGTGTATCTTCATTAGTATTTCTGAAACTAAAACACCCCCATAACAATCAGACTCTCATGTCAACAATTTCTTTCATTGTTGCCTCTCAATTATGTAAATATTTAACTGTATGTACACAGTTTATCTGTAGTCTTGTAAATATCTGACTCTGTATAGTGCTTCAAATGTAAATTTGGATTTACTATTACAAATGCAAATTTTCTATATATTACAATGTGAAATGTGATCTATACCTAGAGCTTTTCTTCCCCCGCCTCTGGTGAAAATGGGTACATAGCCAGACAGGCTATCCCGGTAAACAAATGACAGATAGATAGATGTATAAAGAGATGTAATTTATTTGCTCTCTAGTCAGCACCATGCTGGCTGTCAGGCACGTTATAGGCTGTGACAAAAGCATCCTCCAATGCAAAGTGCCCCTTCAAAATCATTTAGAGGTTTGATCTCTCTAATCTCTTCAGAAAATGAAGAATCCCATTTTGTTTTACCAGAAATAGCTATAAAGGAAGGGTAAGAAATTTGCATTAAACTGTAAGCTAAGCCCAAAAAACAACTCCTGTTCAGAGAAACTAATACATCAGAAGACATATATAAGTTTTTGTTTCTTATTTGACAAATATTTATGTAGAAACAGAGCCAGTATTGCCAACAAAGATATCCCTAGGAATTGGCAAAACTTTCTGGCTAGACAGAGTAGCATTCTCTGCCTCTTCTTCCAGGACCAGCAAGACTGGCTCTTCCTTGCCTGCTAAGGGCATTCCAACAGCTGCAGTGGATGTGTCTAATCCTCAGTCCTTGGTGGTTATAGGGTTTACACCAGTGGAACCCAAGGAGAAGATAAGTGGTCTAAGGAGTCAACTTTGGCCATAGTCCTAGCAAAGCTTCCTTCTCTACTTTTGTTAAAGAAAGCAGGTATGACTAGGTCTTCTGAAGACCAACTAATCAAAGAACATCTGGTCTGGTTTCGCTGACCAAATGAAATTTTGAACCCCTACTAACTCCACATTGCACAGACTGTGAACTTCCTGTCTATCTTACATTACTGACACCATCAAACTTCTGAATATTTATTTATTTTATTTTACATTTGTTTACCGGGATAGTCCGACTGGATACATGTCCATTTTCAGGGGAGGCCCAGGGAGAAAAGCTCCACAAAGACAAACTTACAAGGATTACACAGAAGTTAGCAAACAATTATAAAAACAAAGTGATTATATACAATGGGTTAGTAGTGTTCCCTAGTAGGGACTCACAATTGTCATTGGCAGACAATTAAAAGTAAGAGACATCAGACTGGAAGCAGAGCTTGGTGATGTAGTTACAAGTTATGATAATTGCAGAATATGCTTTTAGTTTATAACTTAATCAGGGTTGGTACATGGTCATAGCCAATTCACTTTGAGATACTGCTTGAGGTTTTTTTGAGACATTTGGAGTATTATAGGGTTATATAGTTTGGCAACGAATTCCAGGTTTTGCCAATGAAGTTGGCAAACAGGGATTCACCAGCAGAGTTATTAGCTTTGTGGGAATAAATTAAAAGAAGTGTCTGAAAGTGCCATTCTAATGGCTGGTCTTAATCAAACATTCTTCAAAGAACTGGTCTCCACAAGGTCTGATGCCTGACAGACTAAATACCTTTCAAGAAGAGGTAAATAATTCCAGAGTCGGAATGCTAAATTAAACAAACAACAAAGCAAGGAAGTAAAAAACAAAAAACAGAAACTGATGTTTTTCAACATATCTTACAAGTTACTGTAAAAGTAATTGTTTGAAAGCTGACAGTCATTTATTTATTTTTATTGACCAGAGTAGTGAGCTGATACACAGAAGACCCATTTCAGGTACACACTGACATACAGATAACTTTTGGGACTGAGAAACAATGAGATGGTTTAAAAGTTGTCGTGAACTGAACCCTGTCAGAGAACAGATTTACAGACTCTCCAGGTACAGGGTATATTAAAAATGCTCAGCCATACCATACTCACACTACTGCACCAAGAGAAATGGTATGTATCTCTGTCACAAACACACACACACACACATATACCTGCACATATGTATGAGCATATATATGGACATGCACTCGCACACATGCACATATGTGTGAGCATATATATGGACATGCACGCAAACATGCACATATGTATGAGCATATATATGGACATGCACGCACACCCACACATATGTATGAGCATATATATGGACATGCACGCACACACACATGCACATATGTATGAGCATATATATATATAGGTTCATAGGTTGATACTAGGCTATCTGCCCTAGGGCAGCCTAGCGCGAGTGTGTTTGGCTTTCGCCACCCTTTTAGATAAGTTGACTGTGCCTCTGTATAGTAGGTCACAGAAGATAGCCCTTTTGAGGTTAGTTTACTGTGCCTCTGTCTAGTAGGGACATAGAAGAGATCCCAGGGGTAAACCTATGATCTCCCATCCACTCATGAAGATTTCTCTTGAAGAGGGTCATTGAGGGACTCTGCCTAACATGGACTGGGATTTTGTTCCAGAGGGAGGGGAGCCTCTGGGATATGACTCTGTCCCTCCAGCATGTCCTATTTATTTCTGTGCTGAGGTTTAAGTCCCTGGAGCATTATAGCTCTAAGGGATTTGGATTTCCTGAGGTGGAGAATGTCCATTAATTCTGGGTTGGACATGGCTTTATACGTCAGGCACAGATCGCCTCTGAGTAGGCGGCAAGCAACTGAGTAGAGCTGGAGTTTCTTTAGCCTAACTGCGTAGGGCATCTGTTTGAGTCCCTTGATCCTCTTGGTGAGGTACTTTTGGGGTCTTTCCAGTTGCTGCAGGTGTCGAGTAAGGTACATCCCAAATGGGGCATTGTATTTAATTATGGGCCTGATGAGTGATGAGTAGAGGGGCACAATGACCTCTCTTGATCTAGATGCAAACCCCTTCATGATAACGTGGGCTATATAGAAGGTCTTTCTAACCACTTTGGCAACGTGATTGTCAAAGGAGAGATTGCTATCTACTTGGGTCCCCAAATCCCTAATTACTTCTTCCGTACTTAATGGATTACTACCTATGTGGTAATTTGTGGACACTTTGTTTTTCCCAAAGGGGATGACTATGCACGTTTTGGCATTTAGCTTTAGGCCATGGCTCTGGCACCAGTTATCCATCTCTGTGAGACCCTTTTGGAGGATGCTTGTGTCAGGTCCGCAAGTCGATTATGGCACCCAGTTTGCAGTCTTCTATGGACTTGGTCAGCCATAGTCCTCCCATGTTAGCCTGTACCTCAGAGAAATATATACCGAACAAGAGAGGTCCCAGGACTGAGCCTTGTGGGAAGCCACTTGTAACTGGTTTGACTGAGCCTTGTGGGAAGCCACTTGTAACTGGTTTAGAGTCTGACATGGCACCTGCATTTCTGACCATGTGGGTTTTATCCCTGAGCCAGTTTGCAACCCATCTTGTGACACAGGGGTTGAAATTTAAGCTGGTGAGCTTATTTATGATGCCCGAGTAGGGTATTGTGTCGAAGGCTTTTGCGAGGTCCAGGTAAGCTGTGGGACTACCTTCCCTTCATCTATGGCCTTGGTTACTGTTTCAAAGCAGTCGACCAGGTTCAAGAGGCAAGATCTGCCCTTAACAAAGCCGAATTGGGTAGGATCCAGTGTTTGGAGGTTCCCAATGTCTTTGTTTATGAGTTTCATGATGATACGCTCCATAGCTTTGCAGACCAGGCTAGTCAGGCTTATAGGGCGATAGTTTCTGGGGTCCGTTGTGGTACCACCTTTGTGGAGTGGGACCACTGTTGCTGTACGCCATTCCTTGGGTACATAGGTTCATAGGTTCATACTAGGCTATCTGCCCTAGGGCATTTATAAGCCTAGCCAGAGTGTGTTTGGCTTTCGCCACCCATTTTAAATTATTTTGCTATGCCCTTTTTCGAGGTTAGTATACTGTGCCTCTGTCTAACAGTGACACAGAAGTGATACCCAGGGTAAACCTACGATCTCCCATCCACTCATCAAGATTCCTCTTGAAGAGAGTCAATGAGGGACTCTGCCTAACCTGGACTGGGGATTTTATTCCAGAGTGAATGGACCCTCTGGGTTATGAATCTGTCCCTCCAGCATGTCCTGTTTATATCAGTGCTGAGGTTCAAGTCTCTCGAGCGCGTAGCTCGATGGGATTTGGATTTTCTGAGGTGCAGCATGTCCATTAATTCCAGGTTGGACATGGCTTTATATGTCAGGCACAGATCGCCTCTGAGCAGGCGGTATGCCACTGAGTAGAGATGAAGTTTCTTTAACTGGGCAGCATATGGCATCTATTTGAGCCCTTTGATCCTCTTGGTGAGGTACTTTTGGGGTCTTTCCAGTTGCTGCAGGTGTCTGGCAAAGTACATCCCAAAAGGGGCATTGTACTCAATTATGGGCCTGATGAGGGATGAGCAAAGAGGCACGATGACCTCCCCTGATCTACATGTGAATCCCTTCATGATTAGGTGGGCTATATAAAATGTTTTTCTAACCACTTTGGCCATGTGGTTTTCAAATGAGAGATTGCTATCATCTTGGGTCCCCAGGTCCCTAATTACTTCTTCCATACTTAATGGATTACCACCTATGTGGTAATTTGTGGGCACTTTGTTTTTGCCAAAGGGGATGACTATACACTTTTTGGCGTTTAGCTTGAGGCCATGGCTCTGGCACCAGTTGTCTGTTTCTATGAGGCCCTTTTGTAGGATGCTTGTGTTGGCTGGAGAGTCAATTATGGCATCTAGTTTGCAGTCATCTGCGAACTTGGTCAGCCACAGTCCTTCCGTGTTGGCCTGTACCCACGAGAAATATATACCGAACAAGAGAGGTCCCAGGACTGAGCCTTGTGGGATGCCACTTGTAACTGGTTTGGAGTCCGACATGGCTCCAGCAATTCTAACCATGTGGGTTCTGTCCTTGAGCCAGTTTGCAACCCATCTAGTGACACAGGGGTTTATATTTAAGCTGGTGAGCTTATCTATAATGCCCGAGTGGGGTATTGTATCGAAGGCTTTTGCGAGGTCCAGGTAGGCTGTGTGGACCACCTTCCCCTCGTCAATGGCCTTGGTGACTGTTTCAAAGAAATCGACCAGGTTTAAGAGGCAGGATCTGCCCTTAACAAAGCCAAACTGGGTAGGATCCAGTGTCTGTAGGTCCCCAATATCTTTATTTATGAGGTCCATGATGATCCTTTCCATAGCTTTGCAGACCAAGCTAGTCAGGCTTATGGGGCAATAGTTTCCAGGATCCATTGAGGCACCACCTTTGTGGAGAGGGACCACTGTAGTAAGGCTGAGATTGAACAGTGACTTTATGTGAGGGTTCAGTTCTTCTTGGAGTTCGTGTAAGACGCAGCCCGGGGCACCGTCCGGTCCCATTGATGCTGTGTTTTTTTGCTTTGGAGAGGGCAGCTCTCACCTGTGCATCTGTGATGTCAGGGAGGCTACACTCTGTTGGGATAGAAATTTGCTCTTTTGGGGGGGAAGGGGGGGGAGTTTGCACTGAACCTGTCTGCCAGGATGTTGGCAATGTCTGTGGGTTCAGTGTATTTTTTGTCATTTTGAACTAACTCAGAGTATATCTGGGAGCTGCCACCCAGGTTCCTGACATAACTAAAGAAGGCCTTGTGATTACCTTTAGCATCTTGTGCAATTTCTTTTTCGAAGGTGGCCTTAGATGATTTCATGAGGGATCGTAGTTTCTTGCTAGTACTGATCAGAGATGCCTTCCCTTTTTGGGATTTTGCTCTATCATGTAGTAGCTTCCTCCTTCTGTTGTATAGCTTATTTATGGCTGGGGTCCACCAGACAGGTCTCCTGCCTTTGGAGGAATGAGTCTTGGTTTTATTTGGGATAGCACGATCCATGCATTCCTGTAGGTGTCCATAGAAAGTGTTTGTAAAAGATTCTGCGGTTTGGGCCATATTTTCCACTGGCTTGGGGGCTTTGAAAGATTCCACCTTGGTTTTGAGAAGTGTGAAGTTTGCTTTTGAGAAGTTCTTCACCGTGGTTTCCTTGGCTGGGGGTGGGGACGTGATATGGATGTCCAGTGAGATTAATTTATGGTCAGATCTTACCAATGAGGGGTATACCTCTGGTATGGAACACATAGTCCCCATGTTGGTGATGATCAGGTCCAATATGTTTTCCCCTCTTGTGGGAGTGGTGACCAGTTGTTCTATAGCATTTGAGTTTATAAATTCTAGGAACCATTGGGCGAGGGTGTTGGGGCATGAGTAGTGCTCCCAGTCTATGTTTGGGTAGTTGAAGTCACCCAATATAATGGTGTTTGGAGAGACCTTCATATTCTTCAGTGTTCTCAGGAAAGCCGAGTGAGGTTCCTGAGTTTGGGAGGGTGGTCTGTAGCAGGCTACGAACTGAAAGGCAGTTTTGCCCACTGTTAGTTGCACGTGGATGGTCACCGATGCTTCATGCAGTGCCACTAACCTAGAGGTGTGGGTATCTTTGATTAATATGGATACTCCCCCTACTTTTGTGGTTCGGTCCAAGTTTTGGGGCTGAAAAGCATGGTATGAGGTATAACCTGGTAGTGCTGGGGTGCTCTCAGGAGCCTTGAACCAGGTTTCTGTTACTGCACAGATATAAATATTCTCCATACTGAGGAGAGCCTCGAGTGTGTGCATCTTGAGGTTTAGACTTCTGGCGTTGAGCAGCATTACCCTTAGTTTCTTTTTCTTTGTGTTGTCTATGGAGGTGGGTTTGTCTTTTGAGCCTTGCCTAAAAAAGGCACTATGGGGGTGGCAAGAGCCTTAGCCAGTATTTGAAAGCCCAGGGGTGACAGGTGCAAGTCATCCCTAGCAAAGCAACGTGGCTTGTCGAGCATGTCATCCCAGGCTGACAGACACTGGATCCCCTTTGAATGACACCAATACTTTAGCCAATTGTTAAAATTGATCATTTTGTCTTTATACTGTGGCATCATTCTTGGTGAGGGTAAGATGCTACTCCAGGTCAGGGTCATACCAGCCTGGGCTACATGATCAGAGAGCTTCTCTATGTCTCTTTTCATGTAATCCAGGGAGGTACGTCTCAGGTCATTCACACCAGCATGGACAATGACGGAGTCATATTTGTACTTGCTTTGGAGTGACCTGAGTGCTTGTTATGTGTTGGATACTGGCACCCAACAGGCAGCTTACAGTGACCTTCTCCTTGTTCAGCCTGGTGAGTGGGACGTCAGTGTGTCTGACAATAGAGTCACCTATTACAAGTGTATTAGGTGTGTTGTTTAGCCTTAAGGGCTGTGACTGTGTGGCACACTGACTTTGTGAACTATGTGATATGTGGGTATTGTTGTGGGGTAGCCATTGCTTGGATGTCTGCTTTGGAGGTCTCTGCTGCTTGGACAGATTTTTATTTAGAGCCTCCGAGTATGTTTTTGTGTGTTTGTGTGTTTGGTTTTCTGTTGCGATAGGTCTATGTGAGACTGGATTTGTGGTGTGTGTGGTTACCTTCTCCTCCTGACTGACTGCACCAGTATTGGGTTGAGAGAGCTCAGCCTCCAGTTTGGCTATATAGTTGCATCTCTCACATATATTTGAGCTTGTTGGGAGGAGGAGAGGGTGGTCTGTGTAAATAAGGCAGTTGTAACATTGCCTCAAGATTCCCAGATTCACCAGCTGGACTGGAGAGTAAATCCGAAACTGACTTTTGGACATGCCAGAATAGTATAAGGAATTACTTTTTGACTGATCAAAAAGGACCAATAGGGAGCCAAGCACTTAAAGGAGTAGAAGAGGGTGTAGTGCTTTAGTTTATTAGTGCTTACTTATAAGATTACTTATACTAGCAACTGCAGGGCTTTAGAATGAAAATAGAGTGCTTACTTTGAGATTTAGAACAGTTCTAAGGGAAAAAGTGAAGAGCAGACTTTGTGGAGCTGGGAATAGTTTAAACGGCGCTGCCTGATGCTGCACTATGCACAAAATTGTGCAAAACTGCACAAATGCGGGTTCTAAAGCAGGGAAACTGAAAGAAATAGGAATTGATCCAGAGTGGCCAATAAGCTACTAGTTTCAGGGCTGAGACCACATCTCCAGGGACAGATAGGCTGCTCAAAGCTCCCCACTCTCACTGGTGAACAGAGAAGATTCCTCCTATCCAAGTAAGGATATGGGCAACACAGGAAACTATACCACAGTCCGGAATTCAGCAAAACCTGAAATCTGGACTAATCTAGTTCAGCAAAGGCGGGAAAAGAGAATTGTTTTTGTTTTTTTCAGGAAACAGCAGAAAAACACACACAAAACACTGTAAATGCTATAAACAGGCTAGCGCACTTTAGTTTGTAACCTACAACAGTTATACAATACAAAAACAACTTAAATTGATATAAAACAAGTGCAAAAACTGTAAAAAGCAGAAGGCAAATGCAATTTAAACCTTTTTTAAAGCACAGAACAGTAGAAATTCACTTTTTAGGCGGGAAAAGGCAGTCGGAGCAAAAAAATAGAGAAAAAAAATACTTAAATATGTGTGAACATATATATAGACATGCATATACACACACACCAGCATTTTAATACTGAAAATAAAGCCTTGTACTAATCTCTTAAACAGTTTTAACCTGGGCAACATTGGTTTTAGATTATATCAGAAAAGCATTGATTTCAATGTGAACTGAGTTGTACACAGTTTGTCTGACATGCATCATTATTTATTTGACATTTGTTAACAGGGTTAGTCTGGCTGGGTAGGGTACCCTTCTTCAGCAGAGACCCAGGGAGAAAAGCTCCAGGTTACATAAAATTTAGAGATACAGTGAAAAAAATAAAACAGTTTTGTCATTATACAATAGTAAAAATCAAACAGTAAAGATAAGTACATCAGAAAACATTTGAAGCATGGAAATAAGAGATACCTGGAATAAATCATATGTCAGAAATGTGCTCTATACAATATAGTAACAGCAAAAGAACAAAAAAACAATCATGTGAAGGCAAAGCATTAGTAGTAGTGACGGAGTGTGGATGCCCGCTTAAGAATTCAGTCATTGTTTAGCTAAAGGATGGATTGGGGGACAGGAGGTGCAGGAGAGAGAGAGAGTGGATCAGAAGAGACATTACTGGGGACATAGAACAGTTTGAGACAATAGGATGAGGAGATGGTACAAAACATACTAAAAGAAAGAGGGTACTTTTCCATTATCGAGGCAACAGTTCTAAGGCTCATTCATATAATAATGTGCATCAATAGAAACAGCAAATATTGTAGAACAGACAGGGGTAACATCCCTGTGTGGGTTTGTTATGTTTTGCTGAAACTCACATTTTGGTAAAATGCCCCCACTTTATGACTATGAAGATGTTGCAGACGACAACCTCTTTATGCATACATATACGCTCAAGCATACATCAGCACCAGTCATTGCCTTACCTCCCCAGCCACAGAATGTCAGAAATTGTACAAGTGAGAGGGGCAGCTAGCATTTGAAGTTTCCTTGTACTTTGAGGAACAGTATTTTCAAGTTGTGGACATTATGAATTACTACTGACATGTTGCCTTGAACAAGCCTGCATTGCTAAGGGGATGGTGGGAGGTAGATGTTATTTGCCATGTCCAACGTGCACGCAGTTACATATGTGACATTTTTTTCAGCTGCTGTGTATACTGTATTTTGTTTTGTCATGAATTATCTATATTTAAATTTATGCCCTCTTCCAAAATAACTGCCGCAAACACAAAGTCTGCTTGCATCATCTGAAGTCATATCGAAAATCGTTGAGCCATTCTACCTTGTAATCTTTATACGTACATGCAACCAAGTGTGCTATTTCATTAGCTGTTTGTGTGTTTATCACGTTCAGCTTTTGGCATGCCAGATCTGAAAAGAATTAGTTTCCTTTTTTATACAGGTGACCAAGGGGCAAAAGCTCAGCAAGATAATCGCATACATGGGTTTGCAGGTTAACAGTCAACAAGAAGTGCAATTAAGTACTTCAACCATTGCAGTTGACTGATGACTATTGGAGGGCAAACATTTGTTTTGTGATCAGACCGCTCACTGTGTGTATTTCTTGTGTGACACCATTTCACCATATCTTCCATCTGTTATGCATCCCCATGTTCTTTTTCTTTAACAGCCGCTTCATAACAGCTGTGAGATCAGTGCATGCTAGCACCTTAGAACTGTTGCCCTGATAACGGAAAAGTACCAGAAAGAGAGTTTAGTTAAATGGAAGAAAGAGGATGAGGAGGAGAGAGGAATGGTGGTGGGGACATTCAGGGGGGTCATTACAGGAGAAGATCCAAGAGTTTAGCAGAAATTCCTTTAAAGCTGCTTCGAAACTAGATGAGTTGCTAAGGGAGCATATGTGGAGAGGGGGTTTATTCCAGGCAGAGGAGACCGAGTGACTAAATAGTATTTTGCCAATGGATTTGTTAGGTTTTTAGGTATGAAGCAAGAGTTGGTCAGAGCTACACAAGAATATAAGGAGAGATGAGGTTTGCCAGAGATGGGCAGGCAAAGGGGTTGATGAGTGAGTGAGTGGACCAGGTGGTACTGAGAGAGGAGGAGTTGATGGTGATATTCCAGCCAATGCAGTTTTTTTACCAAGACAGTGGTGAGACCTATAGGGGAAATTACTGGCAAATCTGGCTATTTTGTTATAAGTGATTTCAAGTCTGTTGCAAAGAGTCTTTTGGAGGCGAGTAAAAATAGGGGAGGTATAATAGTAAGGTGGGGAGAAGGCAAGCTTGAGCTAAGGACAATTTAGATTCAGGAGTGAAGAAATTTTGGTACTTTTCCATTATCGGGGCAACACTACAAATGCGGTAGCTGGCGCTTGTGATTTTTGCACAGCTATTATCTTCCATATGCATGTTACTATAGGGGGGATTGACAGGAGCTGCATCAGTTTTTCTATGTTTTGTGATTTTGTTTTTTAAATTGCATCGCTATTATCAAGTGGTTGAAAACAGACATATGGAAGGTAAGAAGCTAACAAGGATGTCTAACAGGGAGAATTCCAAGCGTCAGGTAGCACATTGATGGTGGTGGCCCGATGGAGCTGCATCACTTTTATGTATTTTTTTTTAATAGGAACTACTATCCCCTCGTCCCTCTGCATTTTAAAGTAGCTACTGGTAGCTTTAGACGGGATTCTGAGGTATGGAAAATATACACAACAGTATTATACACAAGTTTTATTGTTCTTTAGAGGGCACTGAATGTTTAAAACATGCGAGATAAAATATTATCACAGTAGTGACATTTTTATCGGGGTAACACCATGAATGCGGTAGCTAGCACTTGTAATCCACGCACAACTGTTGCCCCAATAACAGCAGAGCAACCGGGATTATAGTGGTGAGTTTATGGTATTCAGGTGGGGCTTGTGACTGTTCCTCCTACACTCCCTTGCCCTTTGGGTCAAAAAGGTCCCACTCTGGATCACTAATAGTTTATTTCTGCTGGTAAAGTCTGTCGTATTTGTGTTATGGAGGAAATAACTTACATTTCTTGTCCAAGTACTTAATCTAACTCGAAGTCCCGGTTACGGTGCAAATTCATAAACCTTCATGTTGCTAACATTCCAAGTGCTTATTACACCTGTTGCACCGATAATGGAAAAGTACCAAATTTTTTATTCCTATACAGAATGTCAAGTTTTTGGTGTGTCTTTTTAATACAGTTGTTGATATGGATGTTGAATTTGAGTTCATCATCTATGTATACCATAAGGAGTTTAGTGTGGCATTCGACTTTGACAGAAGTGTTGTTGAGAGAGGAGACAGAGAATGAGGGTTTGAGGTGTTGGGAGAGGTTTAGGACGGAAAAGTAGTAGTTTTGTTTTGTTAGGGTTAAGGAGCAGTTGATTGGAAGAGAGCCATTTTTCAACTGAGTGCAGAGATTCTTGAGTGATGGTTAATAGATGAGGTAGATTATCAGATGTAGAGATGATAGTTGAGTCGTCAGCATATTGTATAAGAGTGGAGTACGGGGAGGACAGAAAAAAAGTTACTGGCAAATATATTGAATAGTAGGGGCCCCCAGGATGGAGCCTTGGGGAACCCTGGAGCAAACTGAGAGGAAAGGGGAGGTATCAGATAGCCATTTGACAGATTGTAGACATTCAGATAAATAACTAGAGAACCAGCTGAGAGAAGAGTTGCTGGGGTTAAGGCGAGTTAGTTTGGAGAGAAGGAGATTGTGGGATACAGCATCAAAGACTTTAGAGAGGTCAAGGAATAGGCAAGAGACTAGCTTGTTATTATCAAGGGAGTTAGCAATAGACTGAGTAAAGGATAAAAGTGCAGTGGTAGTGCTGTGATGGCATCTGAAATCATGTTGAGTGGGGGTGAAGAGCTTCTTTTGAATGAATAAGTAACTAGCTGTTTGTGTATACACTTTTCAAGAATTTTAAAAAGGGGGGCTAGAATAGCAATAGGTCTGAATTTAGGGGAGTCAGTGGAGTTACCATCTTTGTGCAGTGGCAGAACATAGAATTTTTTCCAGATGGTGGGGACAATGGATTCCTGTATGGACCGATTGATGAGTATGCATACTGGATAGGCAATGGAGGATGCTGCTGACTTGAGATAGAGGGGAGGTAAGCTGTTGGCTGATGGGGAGCAGGGTTTAAGTTTAAAAAGTAGAGATTGAATAAAGGAAGTGGGACTTGGTTTGAAGGAGAAAGGAGTAGAAAGGGGGTGGGGGAGTGATGCCGGGTATAGGGTTAGGATTAGGTTTGATTAAATTCTGTATGACGTTGTTGAAAAAGTTGTTCATCAGAGTGGCAGTCTCAAGAGAGGTGGAGTTTGGGGAGGGGTTAGCGAGGACGGGCTACCTGGGTGCAATAGCTTATTAACAGTAGATCAGAATTTGTGGGTGCTGGAGTGAGGGTCCTTTTGGAGACTGAGATAGAATGATTTTTTTTGTCTAGGTTGATTTGTTTTTTTAGTTATAATTCTAAGTTCTCTTTCTTAGCTACAGACTAATGCTGGTAACAGGCGGTGCACTGTGATAGAAAATATTTATTAGAATGATTGCAGAGTTGTGGATATTTTGGTTTTCAATCTATACATCTGCTTAATAGGCAAGTGGAGTAGGATTCTGGATCCTTTTCAGTCATGTACTAAAAATGTATTAGTACACTGAACTGGATGACTGAGACTGGAGGAGGACGATAAAGGAAGGTAGCAGCTATGAGGCAAGTTTGTGCATGTGTCTCGCAGTTTAGACACTTCACGTTTGCTAGCACTGCTTTTCTTCCTTACCAGTATGTGCGTCTTGCACCTGCTTACACAGTGCATCATTTAGGGAATAATTGTGCTGGGCATATTAAAACCAAGTGTTCAGTCACTTGACTTGGTCAATGTAACAGGTGTGTTACTGAAACAGACCAACCACTGAACATGAGGTTTACTTAATTCAAGCAACATCTGTGTATGTATTGCATATATGTATGGCCCAATACACCAGCACACACACACACACACACACACACACACACACACACACACACACACACACACACACACACACACACACACACACACACACACACACACACACAACGCAGACATGCATACATTTGTGGGTGATAACTGGACTGCACCACTGTTTTTTGTAGCTCTCACGTTATGGCAGTTATACAACATCTAAGAGCTGCTGCATATCACCTCCATCACAGCTCTCAGCTTCTTTGCTCAATAAATTGGGGCAAAGCTAAACATAATGGGTAGAAAACCCATTATTGTTACTCATACCTTTCAAGTGACTTCCTTATGAGGAATGCTCTACATTTTGAGTCTTAAAGTTCATGTTCTTCACTGTTCCACATTCGAAGGGCATGTTACACATTCAGCATGTTGAGATTTTTTCTAATTAATGTCACAGACAGCAGAGAAATATACTCAGTAATAATGAAAAACTTTTTACTTTTATCATATTTAGTGGCAGCAACAGTTTCAGGTGATAAACAGAGAACACTGGACTTTGTGTAACCACTGGACTTTGTGTAACCACATCACTCTGTATTCCGGCTTTGCACTTATGCAAGGTCCAGTGTTCTCCATTATCACCCACTTATAAGTATATACATGTAGACATGTAAACATTTACAAATATACACTTATAACATATACTCATATTGATATACATAGAGAAAGAGAGATAGGTAGACAGGTACTTAGTGCATGACATACATATGAAGGAAGACTGATATGAGAATACAAAAAGAGATGCTTGAAGACAGAAAAAGACATACTGGCTGACAAGTCTATCAGCTTTGCCCATACTGTAACTGTGGATTATGCTTAATTTTCCAAAAAAAAATACTATACTGAAATTTCAGGACCAAAGCAACAGTTTTATCATATAAAAATAACACGGTAATTTTCATATGGCTACAATGAGCAGTAACACACTTCAATGCCAGCACTACACTACTTATCTGGTTACCCTTTGCCCTGCAAAACATTAATATCTGTCATACTAACAGCAGTGATTAGAAATCTTCTGTGAGACATATGGCCGTCATGCTGTCAGCAAAAATAAAAATATGCAGTATAGCAAAATGTTCTAGGAATAAATAAATAAAAGAAATGTAAAAGTAATCTTCTCTGAGATATATGGCTGTCATGTTATCACCAAAAAGAAAAACACCCAGTATAACACTATTCATACAATTCTGGACATCAGCAGTACAGAAAAAGGCACCAGACCAAAAGCAAGCAGAGAAGAATTATTTCAAAGAATAAATAGTAGAGTAATTGCAAGCAATACTAAACTTACCAACAACGAAGATGATTTTTGAGTTCTTCAGCTTATCTGTTGAAAGAGCAAGTGATGGCATGTTAATATACTATGTAAACAAGCAAAAGAGAGACATCTACTACAGCACACCTCGCAAAACAGAGCTACAAAGTCACCCTGCAATAATTATATTACAGAGTTCCCTTCCTGGAAAAAATAAGGCAGGGCTATGCCTCATCCTTTAAGGAAGGGGAGGGGAAATAAGACAACACCTAATAAGGAAACAATGGAAAAAATACAATAAGCAAACATCTAATTAAAAATAAATCCCATGTTATGGGTAAGTGCGGACTTTGTATCTGATTTAAACAGAGTTATGTTTACATTACAACTACCTTCAGATGTGCTAGTGTGCACTTTTGTAGAAGTCCACTTGGAACACCCTGCACCCATTTTCAAAGTACTGCTGCCTCTCCTCCTAAATGATGGCTCTGATTATTGTAATCCTTGTAATTTTGCTTGCCTGAAAGAAACTTTTAACTGACTCCTATTTTTTCTTGCTTGTGGTCAAACATATGTTGTCATGGAGATAGTTGCTGGGTTGGGTTCTGAGGCAGCAGTTGCATTCCATTTTATAACTGTAGCATTTGACCCAAGTAATTTACTTTTAATTTTTACCCTGCACAATACTTTTGGCCTCTGGAAGAATTTCAGATGAGGAGTAAAACGTGAAGTGCAGATAGCACCTTTTGTTCACACGTTTACAGGGGTAGAAGCATTACAAATATTTAAAACAAATCCACTCTGTGAAGGAATGTATGTCTAAATATTACTACAAAGCCACTGCAATAATTTCAGGAACTGAGGTTGCTCTCTCTCTCTCTCTCTCTCTATGCGCAAGCTTGCTAAGTCTAGGAAAGACAAAGCCCACAGAACACTGTTGTTCAATATAAAGTTACAACCAAACAGAACATCTATGCAATGATTTTAGATTTCAAGAATGTATTTTGTAATGGTCTAGTAAATATTAAGGGAGTGGCATGAGACTGTAGAAACAGTGGGTAGCTTTAAACACATGTAATTAGCAGAAACACAGTTAAACATCACAGACTAAAATACCTGCACATACTAAACAAATGAACAAACTATCAAAGAATGGTATGGGTTTTAAACAGTGAAAAGATTTAAATAATGGTGAAACATACACGGTGATTTATGAAAGGTGTATTAAAAGAGTGGGAGTAGGGATGGAGGAATGTGCTGCAGCTTGGGGCAGAATTATGTAGGAAAGACAATCTTGAAAGAGCTATGAAGACAGCTTCAACATCTCAATTTACGTGGTAAACCATTACGCGGGTATACTGTACAATGCAGAACCTACATCAGTCTGCATCTGGCAGTCTGCTAGTTGGTTGGATTTCAATAGATCAGTTACAGTAATATACAAAAATACTGACTGCATCTAAGCAGAAGAAAAGAACCAGCAATATTAAATAAGAAATGCAACATTAACGCAACAGTTAAACAGATAGAATACCATCATTTGACAGATGATACAGCTGTGCAAACTTACTGTCACAGTAAATGTGCTAATAAATTACCATTGCAGTATCCTATGCTATTTGGGTCCTACTCCCTCGTGACCAGCCAGCTTTCAAAACATTACAGTGCCTTCCACGTGCTCTTTTGGGAGTTCAAGAGGAACTCCATGAAAAGACAGAGCACAAATCTCTTCCAAGCTTTCCACCTAGAATAAAGGGAGACAACAGCCCTGAAATAATAATGCTAGGAAACACAACCAACAGTGAACTATATACATAAGGGTAAATACATCCCCACCGTGGCAAAATAAAAGATAAAAAATATGTGAAATGAAGAGGGCTGGAGCGAGGGAGGGGGCGGGTATTGCAATAATGGCCTATTAGGACATCTGCTGTTATGGGAAGTTCACTTACACAATTGTAATATATCGAATGCAGAGATCACTCATGCAATATCCTGAGCTATATCCGTAGATTAATACAGGTTAGAAAATCAACAAAGGGAGGAGACCAATATACTAAAACTCCAGAATTTCCTGGAGAATGATCCTAGCAAAGCCTGTAATGGACTAAAAAAGGAATTCAGTTTGTAGTGTGCTATAAAAGTGTGCACTAAGGACCAAGTTGCTGCCTCTAGAATCCTTCTGATGTGCACCCATTTCCAGCAAGTCACTAAAGAAGCCATTTCTTTTGTGGAATGGGCCCTAACTGCCTGGATGTGGCTTATTACAGTGAGTGTAACAAAAAGCAATAGCAAGAAACAAACATTCTGAAATGGTCAGCTTAGACACTGGTTGTCATTTACTCTTACTGTTATAACAGTCAAACAGCAGATCAGCTTTCCTGAAGTCTTGAGTTTTGTCTAGGTAGCATCTGAGCAACCTGTGGGCATCTAGCGCATCAAAAATCATTCATCTCTTCTTGTGTTCATGAAAGAAAACAGGGACATTAACAGTCTAGCTTAAAGTAAACTCTGAGATAAACATTAAAGGATTATTTCTCATACACACCCTGTTCTTTGCAAAAGATGTGCTACGGTTGACTCATCATAAATGCTTGTTAACTCAGATACTCTCCTAGCAGATGTGTTAAGAACCTCAATTTAGCCCAATGAGTTAGTTCAAATGGAGTCAAAGCAAGCATTTCAAGTACAAAATTAAGTCCCAAGGAGGAGCCATCTCTTTCCTAAGTAGATGGATATGCAACACCACTTTCAAAAACTGTTTAACTTGAGCATTATTAGAAAGGGATAGCTCTAAGGGCAGACACGCAGAAATGTATGACAATCACTTCTTGACAGAGGAATAAGAAAGGCCAGAGCACAGTAACTTGCACAACTAATCAAGAACCAGAGGCAGCTGGTGGATCTGAAGAGGTTTCTGTTTTTTAGACTGGCACCAACTAGAAAAAACTTTTCCACTTGCATATATATGATTTCCAAGTAGTACTTTTTTTCACCTCCTTTAGTACTAGCTGCACATACTCAGAAAAAAAAGTGCCTGAAAGGTATCAAAATTCTATCCTCCAGACAGTTCGTTGAAGATTTATCACGTTGGGGCATATCAAACAACTCCTGCCTTGTTTGAGCAATTCCAGTCTGTAGGGAAGCTTGTGGTAATTGCCTTTGGCCAAATTGAAAAGAATGTAGAATCACTGTTGCCTAGGCCAAAAGGAAGTCACCACTTCTGGATATTCAGGAGAGCCCTGGATTTCAGTAGAAAGAGTAGAAAAACATACAGGAACATTCCCATCCATGGGAATGAGAAGGCTGGAGTCTTCCTGGCCTGCCTGCAAGGAGTCCTGGAGAGGAATTTCTCTAGCTGTCTGCTCTGAAAGGAGGCAACCAAATCTGCTTGCAGTATCCTCACACAGGTGGATCAATCCTTAGAAGATCCTAAGATGTTTCCATTAATGGGGTCTCCCTGGTCCTACTGAGTTTGTGTGAAAACACATTTTTCTCTGACAGAATGTATGAAGCCTGCAGAGTTAAACTGTGCTAAGATGCTATTTCCTTGGCTATCACAGCCAGTCTGCAAAGAGGGTAGGATATGGTACCCCTTGTTTCTTTATGTTACACATCAATGTAGTGGTACCTGTTTACTTTAGAAGTCCTAGAGGGCTAGAGATGGTCTGAAGCTTTCAAAGCATTGAACACTGCCCACCATCTCTCTAACATTTATGTGCTTCTGTCTGTCTGAAGGGTTCCAAAGAGCTTGTATGTTTAATGCTTTGGGAACTGCATCGATGACAATTGATACATCGTAGTCACAGACTACATAGGGGCCTGAAGGAAGGGTATGAGACCTGGATGGCAACAGAATTGGTCTATATACCAAAACAGCATCTTCTTCATATAAATCCTAGAATTGGGATCTGGAAGAACAAAGGGTACAGATACTAAAACAAGAATGATCTTGGGTACCATTGTCCTTCCCACATGTGGAGTCTGGCCAGAGGAAGCAGGAGAACCATAGATGCAATGTATCCCCAAATCCTCAGAAATTCCCTTGCATATGACCGAAAAAAGATGAATGTGGCCTGGATGAGGAGGAGGAGAGGCCCGAGTAGGCCAATAGCGATGCTGATTGGGAGGGCTGTCCTTGACTTTTTTTTTTAAGCGTTTCCTTTCTTTTTGGAGACTCCTTACCATTGCTTTTTAAAACCATATTTGCTGGAGCCTTTCTGCATAAACAGTTTATTGAAAATAGGAACCAAAGCAGAGGGAAAAATCTGAGTCATTCCTTGTATCAACTTTCCCCTTCCATCACACATCTTTAATACCGTAGCTGCTGAAGGGCAAAACAGAACCTCTATCTAAAGGAGAATTTAAAATTTTCATTCTTCCTCAACTGATGGGTCTTGGATCTGACCTCAGATCCTTCTTGGATGCATTTACATAGACTCTTGGAGCTAACTCTTGAGCTTCTTCCTTTACCCACAATGCCCTAGAACTCTAATACCTCAGATCAAGTTTGCTGTCCCAAAACTGAGACAGCTAATTATAGCATAATATAAAAGGAAAGTTAACAGAAAAGAAAGGGCTTAAACCTGGAACACAGGTTCCTTATTCCCTATCAGGTCACTCCCAGAAGTAAAGGGAAGGGGGAAGGAGGGAGGGAAGATGAGGAAGAATAAAAATGGACAACACAGATGCATAGTTATGGTGAGTAAATAACTTATATTTAATGTTGTCATTTTCATTCATTCTTCAGCTGATGTGACAGAGTCCCCAGCTACATGAATCTAGGTGGCCCTCATGGAAGGATAATACAGAGTACTGCACAACAAAAGACAGCTCTGTTTCTGGAAATCAAATCCAATATGTAATAAGCAATAAAGGTATGAGCATTAGACCAAGTGCCTGCAGCAAAAATGTCATCAATGGAAGCAGAAGTAGCAGCCATGGAATCTAGTGAAACAAGCCTTAGGAAGTCTGGGCAAGGAAATACCTCTCACTGTAAACAAACAATATGCAATATGTTAACCACTTTGCCAATGTAACTTTGGAAACTGGTTTTCCAAATTTATCGGAGGCAAAAGAAAAAACACAGATCTGTTTTTCTGAGGTCTTTTGTTCAATGGAGATAAAAATGGAGTTGTCTATGTGTATCTAAAAGATGAAGCACATATTCACCCTTATTGGAGAAACTGGGGAAGAAAACAAGTAAACTGATGGCTTGGTTAATGTTTGCCTCTGAGGCTACTTTGGGCAGGAAAGAAGCATTAGTTTGTAAGGTAACCCTATCTTTATGGAAAATTTGAGGAGAGTGCTTGGAGTTCAGACACTCATTTGCTGAGTTAACAGCAACTAGAAAGGACATTTTCCAAGAAAGAAACTTGAGGTCTGATTTGGGTGGTGGCTCAAAGGGGCTCTAAGTTAAACTTTGAAGTACAACTGCTAGATCTTAATGTGAAATAGGGCCTTTAACTGGAGGCCTAAGCAAAAAGGTACCTTTAAGGAAAGCTTTACATAATTTGGATGAAGCCAGATTTTCTCCTAAGTATGATAATTCGGTACTTGCATATTATCGCAACCGCATTTTCGCAGTAACACTGGTTGCTTCCCCGATAGTGAAATCTGACCATTAAATGTTTTAAAATGTCATGCAATGTGTTTTCTTTCACAATGAAGGTTCCTTTATGCAGGGATATCAATAAAAAAAGGAGAAACCTAGTGATGCCTTTTATGCATGCAGTAAACTGGCAGCATGTCGTAAGAAACCCAGCTTGACCGGCAAAAACCCTGTTTGGAGCTCTCCTGACTGCAACTTCTGACAACTGCCTGTCCGCATTACTTACTGCAACTTTATCACTGAAATGTTTATTTTGAAGTATGTTTACAAACTGTGAAAAATAAATAATTTACCAAAACCATAATTCCTGTATCTGTGTGTTCCTTCTTAGAAGGATTCCTTCCACAGAATGAAAATAACCCATTCGTCAGTAACAGAGCACCCATGACGATTCAAGCGTGCAAAATAGGAAGAGGAGTTTTTCAATTTTTTTCTCTTCCTGAGGGTAATCCAAACGCATTATTCGGCAATAACAACTTTGAATAACACCTTATAGTGTTTCCTACACTCGTTTTGATTTCAGGATACAAATTACGCAACCGCAAAAATGTGGTTGCGATAATACGTACGTATCGATAATTCAAGATGGCTGCTAACTGGACTTTGATAGTAGAAAAACTAGCTCTCTCATGAAAAATAGATGCTAAGAAATCCAAGACAGCAGGAATAGGAGCATTAAAGGGATACTAATTCCTATGATGGGCCAGCAGGAAAACCTTCTCCATTTACTCTTGTAAATCTTCCTGGTGGAAGCTTTTCAGGATGACAGTTAGCTGGTGAACTGGGGTAGAAAGTCTCAGCTGTCTGACTACTAAAGGAATTGGAGAAACCATTGTGTTAATTTGAGGCCTACAATGTCTGAATGCACCATCCCCATAGGATGAGAGATCAGATCTGGACTGGCGTCAAGTGTCCAAGGTGGACATAGAAGATGAGACCAAAGGAAGGGAAACCACACTTGATGAGGCCAACAAAGAACAATGAGGATAACCTTGCTCTTCAACCCAAGTGCTTTCTGAAGAAATTTGGGGATTAGAGGTATGGGGGGATAAGCGTAAAGGAGAACAGAAGGCCAAGCATGGACTACAGCATCTCTTGGTGACTCTCCTGGAAGGGAGATCAGGGCAAAGAACCTGCTGCACTTGTTGTTGTGATGCAAGGCAAACAGATTGCAGCAAGGTCGACCCCATCAGCATAAAATTCTCTCCGCCTCTATATGACTGACAGACCACTCATGAGGCCTAAGAATAGACCTGCTGAGTTTGTCCGCTTGTATGCTGGATTTCCCCTGAGATGTGTGTTGCTATAAGAAAGTGGTTGGAGGAGATCACCCACTGCCACATTCTCACTGCTTCTCAACAAAGAGTGTAAGACAGGGTTCACCAGTTTGTTGATGTACCAAACCATGGATATGTTGTCCGTTTGGATAGCAATCATCTCAAGAGAAGGGAGTCCTGAAAGTCCTGCAATACTAGGATGACCACTCATCTCCAGACACTGATGTGCAGACTGGTCTCTTCCAGAGACCATGTGCCTTGGGCTGTCTGTACCAAGAAATGTCCCACCCCCCTCAATGGGAGGCATCCATGGTCACTGTGGCTACTGGGGGTGGAAACAAAGAGGGACATCCTTGACATACTTTGTTGGACTGTACCCATCAAAAAAGGTAATTTCTGCAAACCCAGGAGATCTTCATCTGTGAGGACAGTGGATGTTGAAGAATCGACCACTGAAGAGCATGCATATAAAATTGAGCAATCAGGACCAAAGTTATAGCATTTGAAAGTGCAGATATCTTCTGGAACATCTGCTCATTTTGATGCTACAGTATGCATTCTGAAAATCAACAGACCACATCAAATCATCTTTTCATAGGTATGGTAGAACGGACTGAATCATGACCATCCCGAACTTGGAGTTCTTTACAAATTGATTGAGTTTGCTGAGATCCAGAATTCAGAGCTGGAATGGTTCATCTGAGAAGGAATCTTAAATCCCTTGGTTTTATGGGTCTCCTCTGCCCCGAGGACAGTGTCTTTCATTACACCTCTGGTATAAGTTTCCTCCCATGAGTCCTGGAAAGGACCTTGTGACTTACAGAACCACATCTTTCCACCTCTATGCCAATTTCTGGGAAAGGATCTCTGTGGTGGAGAAAATATTCCATGGCACATAAGGTCTTCCCATCTAGTGGCAAATGAGATCTAAAGTATTGCAGGGTTCTGGGACATTATGGTTAAAGAGAGGAGCTAAAGTCTCAGATCAGACAGTCTAAGTAAATGTGACTGAACTGGATCTGAGGTCAGATCCAAGACCCATCAGTTGAGGACTGAATGAAAATGACATCAGATCAAAAATACTTGTGTGTCTGAGTTACCCTTCTTAACTTGTCAGACTTCGTAGGAATAGGAGGTTGACTATCAGGGTAAGCTAGAAACTGCGAGAAAAAAAAGTTCTCTAAAGCAGGCAACACAGGAGTAATAGCTGCAAAATGTGGTATTTCCAACTGTAATAGATCATAATACAATTTCTGTGCTACAGTAATTTATTTCTGCTCCTAATGAAAAAAACTCTCTTCTTAGATATAGTTTCTAAAAAGAAAAAAATCTTCAAGAGGGAACTCTGAAATAAAAAGTTATGTACTCACCACAGTGTTCCATCTGCGTTGTCCATTTTCATTCTTCCTCAACTGATGCGTCTTGGATCCGACTTGGACCTGACTTGGCCGCTTTTACCAGATCCTCCCTTTTATCTATAATGCCCCACCAACCTAACATACCTCAGATCAAGTTTGCTACCTGTATTGATAAAGGAACAATACCTTAAAAGAAATAATAACAGAATAAGAAAAAAAAAGCTGGAGCTCAAACAAGGAACATCAGTTCCCAAAGAAAAAAACTCTTGGGTCCTTCCAGGAGCAAAGGGTAGGGGGTAGGTCAGCCAGAAGTTGAGACAGAATGAAAATGGACAACACACATGGAATGTTATGATGCGTATGTAACTTTTTAGTTTGATGTTATTTCCATTCATTCCTTGACTGAAGGGACAGATTCCCCAGATAGTTGAACCTTGGGTGTCCCTCATGGAAGGATGTTGGGGAGCACTGCAGAGCCAAAGGCATCTCTGTTCCTGGAAACCAAATCCAATTTGTATTGAGCAATAAAAGTATGAGCATTAGACCACGTGGCAGCTGCACGAATGCCATCTATGTAAATTCTTGACCAAAAAGCTGATGAAACTGCCATAGGCCTCGTGGAATAATCTCTAGAGGGCTTATGCAAAGATAATCCTCTTTTACTACAGACAAAGGAGATACAAGCAGTAAACCATTTGGTCAGTGTAACTTTGGAAACTGGCTCACCCAATCTGTTAGGAGAGGAGACGACAAACAACTGGTCAATTTTCCTGAAATCCTTGGTTCTGTGGAAATAAAAACAAAGTTGTCTATGCACATCCAAAAGACAGCGCATGTATTCTCCCTTATCTGAAAAGTTTTGAAAGAAAACTTGGATGTTAATGACCTGGTTAATGTTAGACTCAGAAGCTAAAACGATGGGCTTGTCTGCAAGGACACCTTGTCTTTCTGGAAAAGTAGGTAAGGAGATTTTGAAGATAGAGCCTGAAGTTCACATACTCATCTAGCTGAAGTGATAGCAACTAGAAAAATGGTTTTCCAAAACAAAAATTTTAGATCTGACTTGGCTAAAGGTTGAAAGGAAGTTTGGGTCAGGGCCTCAAGCACAACAGTTAAAGCCCAAGGAGGAGCAATATCATTTAGCAGAGGTCAAAGTGAAAAGGCCCCTTTGAGAAAAGCTTTACATAATTTAGAAGAAGCTAAGGTAAGTTATTTTTGCCTAGATGAAAATTTGAAATGGCAGCCAACTGGAATTTAACAGTAGAAAAAGCCAGCCCCTTCACTGAAAATTGACAACAACAAATCCAGCATAGCCAGTACAGGGGCAGAAAGAGGATCCAGATCCCTGTTAAAGGCCCAGAATACAAATCCCTTTTATTTACTTTTATGAATCTTTCCAGTAGAAGTTTTTTGAGAAGATAAGATATGACAGACCAGGGAGGAGCGCCTGGTCGGTCTAGCAATTAATGGAACTGGAGAAACCATGTGGTCAGTCTGGCGCCTGTTAAGTACGGATGAATCATACTTTCGTGATACAGGAAGTCTGGACTGAGATCCAGTATCCTGGGAGGATGTACAAGATGAGACCAGAGGAAGGGGAATCAATCCTGATGAGGCCAAATGGGTGCAATGGCAATAACTGTGCTTTTTAGCTGGAGTGTTTCTTAGAAATTTGGGAATGAAAGGTAATGGTGGGTAAGCATAAAGAAGACCAGAGGGCCACTCATGGACTACAGCATCCTTGGTGACTCCCTGTTTTGAGTGATCAGGGAAAAGACCCTGCTCCACTTGCTGTTGAGGGAAGAAGTGAAGAGATCACAGCATGGCTGGTCTCATAGATGGAAAATTCTCTGCACTACTTTGACATTGAGAGACTACACCTGCTTAATTTGTCTGCAATCACATTGGCTTTCTCCAGGCTGTTTGTTGCAATTAGTGGCCTGTAGAGACTGTCAATTGCCACACTGTCATGGCTTCTCAACAAAGCAAATAAGATTTGTTTCCTCCCTGTTTGTTGATGTACCAGACTACAGACACACAGAGGACAAAGTAGTATGATTTTCACCCAAGTGAAAATTGGAAACGGCAGCAAGTTGAACCTCAAATGTAGAGTAACAAGCTCCATTATTGAAAATGGAAGAAAGGAAGTCAAGAACTACTGGGATAGGTGCTGAAAAAATGGGCCTAATTGTCTTTGGAAGGCCCAAATATCAAACCTTTTCCATTTGCTCTTATAAATCTTTCTGGAAGAAAGTAAGCATGTGATGAACCAGGAAGGGAAGCCTGGAGTATCTAGCTATTACTGGAAGTGGAAAAACATTTGGACAGTTTCGGACTTTGAATATCTTCGTGAGGTATCCAGGGATGGGTGAGAAAGAAGGTCCTGAGGAGGATCCAACACGCAGGAAATATAAAGTAGGTGATTCCACAGGAAGGAAAACCACAATTGTTGAGGCCAGAATGGCATAGTGAGGATTACCTTACACTTCCACGGAGAAGCTTTCTGAAGAAACTTGGGAATGACAGGGAGTGGTGGAATGGCATACAGGAGATGGGGGACAATTGTGAATCAAAGAGTCTCTTGGTGCTCCCCCTCTGGGGGATCAGGCAAAGTACCAGTTGTACTTAGAAATGAGGGGAGAAGCAAAGAGATCGCAGTACGGTTGGCCTCACTGGCAAAAAATCATTTCTGCCACTAACTGACTGAGAGACCACTCTTGAGGAAGTAAGATGGACCTAACAGTTTGTCTGTCAGCATGTTAGACTTCCCCAGAATATGCATTGCCAATAGAAAATGGTGGGGGAACAGATGAAAAAGACATCATCAGATGCAAAAATAACAGTACAGGGAGAAAAAAACTTAGAAGGTATACAGGCAAATATAAAGGAAAAGTACAAAACAAGCAATTCACTGATGACCCTAGAGAATTAGGAAACAGAAAAAGTAATAGTGGCTCCACTTAAAAAGAATAAATCAGTACATTTTTGAGAAGTATTTATGAAGATCCGATTGAATATAACAAGGAAGCTAAATGGAAAGAAGAGTTGAGAGTCAGTACAAAGCACTGACATAATGGATATAAAATGGGATGAGAACAGTCACAGAAACTGAGACAAAAGTAAGAAAGGCTCCCAAATGGAAAAGCCCAGGACAAGACCTAGTACCTAACTTTTGCCTTACAGTAGTAAACACCTCTGCATAAAAATATAGACACGAGTAAAAATTGTAAATATGCACATCCTGAAAAGATGCTAACCTGGTTAACAACAGGAAAAAAGTACAGTTGTGTAAGAAATCTTACCTTAACAGTGTATGTCCGAATGATCACTGCTGAAGTAGCCTAAACTCTATGGGCTATAGTCTATGCAGGATACAACCTATAGAGCTTAGGCTACTGCACCACTGATCAATATGGTGAACATCAAACATCTCCTTAAGAGTGAAGTGGCAAGTCATCCAAAAAACGATAGACCAATAATTTGCCTTCTGGCAATATATACATGATATACTGGAAATGATGCAGACTGAGTGTACAGTCCCATAGAAAAAAATCTGATCATGGCAAGAGAAATTAAAAAATAATAAAGTCATATGAAGCAATGAATCAGCTATTGCTAAGCAAGGCCATGACAGAGAGCATAAAAAAGGGGTGGAATCTAAGTATGGCATGGCTAGATTACAAAAATTATTTGACAGCATCCTATATTCATAGGTTAAGGAATGCTTACGAATGTATGAGATAAAACATACACTAACTGGTTACACTGGGGTGATTATGAAACAGTGGCAAACCACTTCACAGCAGAGTCATGAAAAAGGGAAAATTATTATCGCAGGGAACATAATCCAGAGAGATGTATTCCAGGGTGATTTGTTGTCAACAGTGCTGTTTTGTCTTGCCCTGAAACAATAAGCATTTTACTTAATAAACTAGACTATGGTCACAGCTTAAATTCCCAAAACCAACCCCATTCAAATATATCTCAACTGCTGTTTGCAGATGACTTAAAACTGTATAGTTCATCAGACAAGCATCTGAAAGCATGACTACAAATATTTAAAACTTTTTCAGATGACATGAGAGTTCAGCAGTTGGCTAACCTTTCAGGAGCACTACTATGGCTTCTCAGAAAAAGGACGTCTTAAGCCCTGGTTTTGCAGGCCTGCCCTGCCAAGAGGGCACTGTCCACCATTGGAGCTCCCCCTGCCATGAGGAGACGTGTCCACATAGGAGTTCTGGGAAGACCCTTGTGACTTTCAGAACCAGGTTTTCCTGCCATCTCTGGCTTAGGGAAAATGATCTATGAGGAGTAGAAAAACATCCTACAGCATCTTGTTCACTCCTAGATAGAGTTTCTTAAACCTTGGGGCTGAACAAAGTAGACCCATCACTGATGAAGGATAACTTGAAAGGCTCCGGACAATCACAGAGGCACATCCAGACATGCCATCTCATTGTAATTCCTGAACCTGCAGCTCCAAAAACACATTTTGAGGTGTGGGAAATGAGCCTCATAGAGGTGTTTGATAGGGACTGTAGGGTGGCCAGTGCAAAAACACAGTCTTCATGTCCTCCGCAGACATGGACCATGAGAGGGCATTGGAAAACTCCTTGATCAAGTCCCTCTGAAACCTTGTGAAGTGTGCCAAATAGTTCAGTGATCTGACAGCGAAGGTCACTGATACATAAACATACTTCTCAAACCTGTCAATGCCCTGGACTCTTTAATGGATGGATGAACAGCAGAACTTTGTTTAGCAAATTCTTTCTTGGTGGTTGCTGCTACCATCATAGCTTCTACTGGAGGAGCCTTCCTCCAGTGGGCCTGATCCTTTGGCACAACCAGGTACTTATCAGGTCTTTTTGGGACTAGCTCTGACACATCTGGATTCTTCCAAGCCCAGCGAGAGATGAGATCCACCAATACATCAGCTGGGAGGAC
This sequence comes from Protopterus annectens, assembly GCF_019279795.1. Taxonomy (NCBI): domain Eukaryota; kingdom Metazoa; phylum Chordata; order Ceratodontiformes; family Protopteridae; genus Protopterus; species Protopterus annectens. Next base: position 608,765,442 of record NC_056750.1, on the reverse strand, counting down.
TACCCAGGACATAGCTGAGCTGGCTCCAAAAGCCTTGAGAAACATACACTCCTCTTGGGAAGGGAGGATCAGAAGACCAACCACCATTCTGTCTCAAAAGTTTGAGCATTTCAAAGAAGGCTACACCCTCAAGGGGTCATCTGCGGGACCCTTCCCCTTCACTGGAGTCGGTGTCTTCTGGCAGAGGTTGCTGTGGGGAATCTAATGTACCCTTCTGATGGGGCTCACCAGTGGGATGCCCCAGAGAGAACTCAGAAGTGTAAATGGAGTCCAAAATGAGGATTTCCCCAATGGGACAGGATGTAGAGGAGTATGGTCCAAGGCACACAGATGTGGAAGGGGGTAGACCTGAGGGGGGAGCAAGTATGTCTTTGTCCATGGTGGCTGAAAAAGCTCTCAAAAGTACCTCAAAGGCAGAAGGTACAGGAGAAGCAAGAGACATCCTAGTATGAGCTGAGAACAATTGCCCGGGATGGCTATGGCCCGAAGCATCACCATAACTCTGCCTCAAAAGTAGAGATCAGGGCCGAGCTGTCCAGTGCCGACACCCTGAGAGGAATAGACAGCCCTGAAGGCATTGGAGTCAAACCCAAGTCCCCCCACAACTGGCAACGACTTTTCAGCTCTGAGATCATTCCGGTTCCAAGATATTTGGTGCAAAATGGATCAGAGATATTGATGGAGTCGACGAAGGCCAGGCCTTCAGATCTGACATACACAAAGTTGGAACTCTCGGGTCTGATGGCTCTGAAACTGAAGTTTGGATAGGAGTCAACAGTTGGGTTAAGGCTGGTGACAGGTTCATGGGTCCAATGGGAGATGGACAGGGTAAAATTCCCAACTGAGTCTGGGCCCGGAAAAACGTCCTCATCTTCCTATCCACATCTGTTTTGGTTTGACCTGAGAGAGATGACAAGGTAGAGGGTGGCCTGGAAGACCTTTGAGAGGTTCTGTAAGAATGGATCTGAGAGGGTATCAGCTCTGGGGTAAAAGTGAATGACTGATGAGTCAGAGATTTTGATCTGGTCAGATCTGAAGAGCCACTTGGATCCAAAAGTTTGGAGACCTATTCTGGTGGAGCCAAACCCCGAAAAAGAGGAGGGAGAATGATCAGTGGATCATTTCCTAGCCACTTTACTCTTTGTTGATGAATCTCCCTTAGTCTACACAGAAGGCTTTTAAACCCTAACGTACTAGCTTGTTGCAGTGTTCAGCCAAAGCCTCATGGTTAAACCCCGCATAACTATCACACTCAACACCCAGATGGGCCCAGACAATAAACACACTCTTGGTGGGAATCGGCATTAGGAATGTTATACTCACAGGAGGCGCATTTTTTGTTGCCAGTAGGCTTTTCAGACATGGTGAAGAAAAGATAATCTGAATCAGAAGAGATAGAAATGGGTGAAATGACTACCAACAATGGTTAAAAAAAAAAAAAAAAAGCACCTTCAATAGGTAACACTAGAAGCAGGCTAAAATTACTGTAAAGGCATGAGGCATGTAAGTTAAGATGACAGGACAGATGTAAAATAATCTTTTTATATAACTAAGAAAGGGGAGGTAGGAACAAAAAGAATAGGTTAAAATGTTAATAAAATATCTGAAGAAAACATTTATCCTATCCACTAACGCCCAAACTATAGTAGACCACACCCATTCTCTAAAGCGGCAAAGGAGACCTAGGGTAATTCTAATTAAACAGGAGGATTGTGAGCTACAAAGCCAAGTCTTTAGAAGTGGCCAAAGGTGTAACCAAGAATCATCATTTGAGGAATGGGAAATAAAGACATCAGGTATATACACACAAGCAAACATTAAATGCAGACCGATTTACTTACCCATGGAGCTGAATGGGGTCACACTAATACCACTGAGGTTCTAAATAAACTATGTAATCACATGGGTGAGCTGCAGAGCAAACATCCTGACTTTGTACATGTGGCAGCTGGTGACTTTAATAAAGCAGAGATGAAAGAAGTACTTCTACACTACCATCAGTATGTGGACATTCCTACAAGGGGTAATAACATCCTGGACAAAGTGTACATAAACAAAGAAAGCTTATAAGGCAGTGCAACTTCCAAAAATGGGAAACTCTGACCACTATACCATATTGCTTTTGCCAGTTTACAAACTTGCACTGGTTAGAGAGAAACCCACAAAGAAACAAATCAAAGTATGGCTTGAGGGGGCTATGGAGGCCCCTCCCAAGACTGCTTTGAAAGAACCAAATGGGATATTTTCAAGGAGGCAGCCACAGTGAATCAGCATCTGAACATTGATGAATACACTGAGGTAGTGATGGCATGCATTTCAAACTGTGTTGATGGGGTAACAAATACCAACAGTATCACTATTAGAGCTAACCAGAAGCTGTAGCTCACCCCTAAGGTATATGAGCTTCTGAAGGACAGAAATGCAGCTTACAGGGCTAAGGAAAAAGCAGCCCTAAGTGTAGCAAGAGGTAATCTTAGGAGGGGTACAAAGGTGGCTAAGAGGGAGTATGAACAGAAATGTACAGGTCCACTCTGAAGACATGAAGGATGCAAGGACACTATGGCAAGGTATACAGGAAATCACTGACTACAAAAATCAGGTCAGCACAATGTGAGGAGAGCATCAAATTCCTGGACAGTTTGAACACCTTCTTTGATAGAGTTGAGGAAAGGGACAACAGGTTGGCACTAAATCTATCCACTGATGAGAAGGATGCAGTACTCAGCCTCAGCACAGAGGAAGTAAGAAGATAGCTAAGAGAGTGAACTCCAGGAAGGCTGCTGGCCCAGACAACATACTGGGCAATGTGTTAAAAGGCTGTGCTGATCAACTATGCACAGTGCTCAAGGAAATATTTAACACCTCTCTTGCCATGGCTAAAGTACCCTCATGCTATAAGGAAGCTAACATAATCCCACTACCCAAGAAAACCACTCCCTCCAGCCTACAGACCAATCACTCTGACATCCACTGTTATGAAATATTTTGAGCGGGGTGATCAAAAAGCATCTTTCATCATGCCTACCCTCCTGATTTTGAACCCCTCTAGTTTGCGTACAGAACTAACCGATCCATGGCTGATGCCATATCAGTAGCACTACACATCTCCCTTGAGCATTTAGAGGGCAAAGACAACTATGTGAAGATGTTGTCCATAGAATTCAGCTCTGCATTTAACATGGTGGTATCAATGCAACTGACAGAAAAACTGACACGTTTACGAATCAGTAAACATCTCTGTAACTTGATCCTGGACTTCCTGATTGAGAGACCACAGAGGGTGTGTTTGGGTAAGAACACATTAAAGTGCATAACAATTAACACCGGGGTCCCGCAGGCATGTGTTTCTCAGCCCACTGTTGTTCACCATCCTGACTCATGACTGCTATGCTAAGCACAACCATATCATCAAGTTTACTGATGACACCACAGTTGTGTGGCTCATCACAAAGGAGGATGAAAGGGTATGCAGAGAGGAGGTGGCATCTCTGCTCAGTTGGTATGAGGGGAACAACCTTGATATGAATGTAAGCAAAACCAAAGAGACTATCAAAGATTTCAGGAGAAGGAGAACAAAACACCCAGCACTCAGGATCAATGGTGAGTGTGGAGAGGGTTAAGAGTACAAAATTCCTGGGTGTACAAATATCAGAGGATCTCTCAAGGTCAGAAAACACCAGCCAACTGGTTAAGGAAGTACAGCAATACCTCCACTTTTTAAGAAGGCTGAAAAAAGCTAAGCTTCCTCCTCATATTCTCTCCACCTTCTATAGAGGTGCAATAGAGAACATCCTCACCTGCAACCTCACAGTGTGGTTTGGAAGCAGCACAGTTACACAAAGGAAGCCACTACAAAGAGTGGTGAGGGTTGCAGAGAAAGTAACAAGTTCCAGTCTTCCGTTGATATAACATCTTTATTCTGCAAAAAGCATCCGAAAGCCCACCAAAATAATACAGGGCAACACTCATCTTGCGCATGGACTGTTTAAGCATCTGGCATCAGAAGGATACATCGCAGCATCAAGATTCAATAACAGTTTCTACCCTACAGTGATTAGACTTCTGAACTCTGGCACTAGTCCCAGGGGTCTGAACACAAGTTAATTTTTATTTATCTGTGCAATATATACTTACATATATTACAAGTAAGTGCAATATTTATTTATTATATCCATAGTTGGTATTATTTAACCTACTCAAGTGTAATATTAGACAAATAAATTGTACACGGTTCAACCTGTAATGTGTTTTGTATTACTTTAAATAGGGTAGTTAATTTAACTCAGGGGAGGGTATTCTTTTAATATGAGTATTGATAAATGTCTCTGCTCTTTTTTGCATGTATTGGGAGTATTACTGCATTTGTTAGTTATGTTTATTCCTCTCCTTTTATGTGTTGTTTCACTTTCCTTTATAATCCCAAGAATTGAAGTGATGCACGGAATTGCATTTAGGCTACATGTGTGTAGTTCTAAATGACAATAAAGTTTACTTTGATGTTGACTTTGATGTTTATAACTCGTGTCAAAGTAAAGTGACACAACAAGCAAGTAGCCAACAAAGGTGTATTACTATTATGCACACATACACATTAAACTAAAAGTAAACAAAAGCAACAGCAAGCAGTCATCAAAGGTATAAATCATTTACCTACGAAAGCTGTAGCAGCTTGTATGCTTACATGGTCTAGCATCCTGGAAAAAGATGGAATGAAGTATCTTAGTAATGGAGATGAAACAGCAGATCCACTGCACTAATGATTTAACTTAGATGTCAGTTACCCTGGAAGAAATCTGGGTTTACCTCTGTGGAGAAACTGCAGGACTGAAAAATATTTTTTGTAGTTGAATTTGCTTAGTTTATGCTAACTTTGGTGTAATGTATATGGGTTCGGTTCTTGTTACTATATACAATACATTTTTACTTATACAAATAAAAATACATAATTAATATATATTCATAATTTATGTACAAGTTATATACGCATCATTAAAAAAATAGCGCTCCAGTTCTTTCCTGGTAACTGTCTTTGTTAGCCTGCATACCACTTTTCACCATTGTATATCAAGTATTCTTAACAGCTTTTCTAGCTTTAGCTGTTTCATCATCTTGAGACAAACACCAAACCATCACAATACACGTGACTTTATCAAGTATGTTTTAATCTTTCTTTGGAAGATTTTCATAACTTTGTGTCTTTTGACGACACACAATTTTTAAATACTAGCCATCCTATCTCATCTTATTTTGTTGCTGTTGATTTGCAAAATCATATTCCACAAAGCTGCATTTTTGTGAAAGCATACTTTAACATTTGGTACCAATTTATTTTTTGCTGGAGCATAAGCTCTTTACGTACATACCACTAAAGAGTTACTAAAGAAATGGTTATGTCTTGTGGTTTAGAGATATTAATAGAGAAGTACTGTTTACTGCAGTCTTTTCTATATTTATCATCTAAAGAACAGCTCCTTTCAACATCAGCTATTCCAGCTGGAAGCACTGATTGCCCCACCCTTGAGTGGAATATCTGGGAACTTCAGCTCTTGATTACATGACACGTATAGCAGAGGGTGTTTTGGCCACAATTTTGCAGCTTTCGCAAGGCTCTTATCAGTCAGTTTAATGTGTTTTTTTTTTTTTTGGTTTTTTTTTTTTTTTTGTTTTTTGTCATTCATTTCACTGAATTTGAGAGAACCATTTTTTGGTTAAAATTACTACATTTACATGATGGATTGACAAGCCACTTCCGAAAGTTCTGTAATACCTAGAAATGTGACTAAGACAGGAACTATAATGGGGAAGTTAGTACTGTTACCCCATAGTGCTTCATTCTCCAGTTTAGTTCTCATCTTGGGTGCTTTATTTGTAGACTGTGCATATCCCTCTGCAGCCACGTGAGTTTTCACAGTACTACAGTTTTGTCTCATATATTAAATATAGGTTTGTAAGTGAAGTGGTGATCATCTACGTTACCCACAGGAGAGCGCGCTCGTGTGTGTGCGTGTGTGTGTCTGTGTGTGTGTGTCCAACAACTGGCTAGTGTCCCTGCCAGGATTAAATACTCTAACCTGAAGCTAACTTGGCTCTCCAGAAATCTGTACTGGATTAAGTGGGTAATAGAGAATGAGTGAACGATTTCATCCAGGAAAACAAGAACTCAACAGCTGCAGTCAAATAACTCTTGTGAATTTAAGAATGTGCATTTTATAATCTGTCAAGGTCAGATTGGCCCACCCAGCAACTTGTAAGTTACTGGCTGACTTCCACCCCTGTTCATATGGGCTACAATACAATACAACACTTTATGCAGATACAGAAGGTATGTCATTGTGCTTTCTAGTCCTGGTAGTGCCAAGAGCCAAACTGATTGCCCAGTGATTCCTTAAAGGCATGAATGTTTTTACTTTATTTAAATGAAATTGTTCTAATCACTGACAACTCTTTCAGAGAAATTTATAGTTTTATCGCTCCTTCTCATGGTTCTAATGAGATGGTTCTGATGTATATTATCTCTTTTCCTTAAGCCCAAACATCCCCACAACTAATTGTACAATGCTGTTTTATAAGCTAGAATCAAATCTCCTCTTTAATATATGGCTTATAGGGAAGAACTTGTGATTTTTAAGAACTGGACATGAATGGAAGATGCAGCTTTGCCACTATGTTAGGTTTGTGGACAATATTTTTTTCTTATTGAAGGGTACTCTGAGATGGAGGTGTGTGTAGCCTATTTAGAAAACAGTACAGAATTTTTAAGGGTCACCATGCATTATTCAGCCGAAAGCATCAATTTTTTAGATATACGGCTGAGTAGGGATGATATAGGACATCTACATACATCTCTTTATAGGAAGAACTGTTGGAAAAATAGTCTTTTATCCCTTGACAGTATGTACCAGAGACATACATTTGATAGTATAGTCAAGGGAGACAGGTTAATAGGATGTCTCATTTATGTACAAGTGATTCACAGTTTGAAAGGGAGATAGAGCTACTCGGTTCTAATTTGATGAAGAGGGGTTACAGCAATGTTAAGGTACAATGAGCCACCAGCAGTAGTAGGCGTAATAGGAAAGATACAGCTAGACCTTGCTTCTCAGATAGGATGGCCCATGATGCAGCTGAATCCAATATGAACAATGCTATAGATAAAGGTGAAAATACAGCACATTTGATGTTGACCTATAGCAGTGATAGGGGTTATATAAGAGGTCATCAAACAGAACTGGAAGGTCTTACAAACAGATAAGATAAGTAACATAGTGGGGCATACACCTGTTTTTGGTTTCAGAAGAAATAGGAATTTGAAGGACATTCTTTGCCATGAACCTAGGTGCATACATAAGACAGTGACCCACAGGAGCGTTTACATGCAGAGGCTGTAAAGCTTGTCATTATATACTGCATCAGAATTTATTTATACATCCCCTAATGAAGAAAGAATATTGTTTCAATGGATATGCAGATTGTAGAACAAATAATGTTATATATTTAGCTGTGTGCCAACGCTGTACCTCTTTTTATGTAGGAAAAACAAACTGCATGTTAAAATAGAGAATTTTGAAACATTTATTTGCTATTAGATTAAGCAATGAACATTATGCACTTTATCAGCATGTGTTTAATAAACTGGGTGTCATGTTTTTAAGTTTATGGTTTTACAGACTGTGAAGTGTGACACCAGGGGTGGGGATTTGATCAATTGTCCTGAGTTCAGTGAACTGAAATGAATTATATAATCAGCAGCTGATAGAATGCCTGATTTGAATGGGGTGGTACCACAGAAGCCGGCCCTCAAAAGGAGGAGGGTACAGAACGGAGATGCTATTGGTTGTTTTTTGTTTAAATGTGATGAGTTCTTGACGGGCTTTATCTGATGAAGGATGTGTACCCGAAGGCGCTCATGACACTGTTATTTTGCTTTCATATGTGATTCTATTAAAGTGTTTTTTATATACTCAGCCTGATGGATTGTCTGTCTTTTATCTACTTGCTACAGATTTGCCTTACTTGGGCAGCACCTTTGGTGAAGGATTCCTGTTTTGTTTGTTTAATATAAACTTGAGTGAAAACAAGCCTAAATCTGTAGGTCTCCCCTCATTATTTTAGCAGTACCATTGTGTAAGTAAATATACCATAATAGTAGATGTTCAGATGAGTACTGCTGCAGTAGTCTTAGCTATATGGGTTATATCCTGCACAGGATATAACAGCTGGCCAGCTTCCAAAGCTTGAAGGTACCTTCCTATCCCCAAATCATTAGTAAGCTCAAGCTGAGGGGACTAAAAAGGCAGGTTTGGGTGAAAAGCCCTTCAGAACTTTCATGCCAACAGAGAGAGAGGAAGGCTAAAGCCCTAACACTGTGGCAATAAAAATGTACAAAAATAAAGGAGATGGAGGGAAGGCATGGTTATAGCAGCAGTGACCATTTGAACATCTACCGTTATGGTAAACTTCACTTACACAACTATACAATGTTCATCAACAGAATCACTCATGGAGTAGTTTTAGCTATATGGGTATATTACCACAGCTTAGACTGATTGGGAGGTTGAAGGAAGAAGGATGGGGGCCCAGGAGCCTCTGTAGAGTGGTTCTAGTAAAGTCAGTCCTAAACCTGGAGAATAGGAGCCCCTGGAGAATGGTTCTAGTAAAGCCTGCCCTAAATCCAGTGAAAAGGGGCCCCTAGAGAATGATTCTAGTAAAGCCTTTCCAGACATGGAGAAGGAATCTAGTTTATAGTACTTTGCAAAACTGTGCACAGAGGACCAGACTGTTGTTTCTAGAAAAGGTCTGAAATTGAACCCTTTCCAAAAAGCCACATATGAAGCCAAGCCTTGGTAGAATGAGCCTTTAGCCTATGTAGAACTGTCTTGTTGTGGTGGATATAACAAAAGGTAATAGCATTAGACAACCATTTGGAAACAGTTTGTTTTGACACTGGTTGTCCTTTTTTCTTACCTTCATAAAGAAATGAACAACTGATCAGAGTTCTTGAAAGATTCTATTCTGTCAAAATAGTACCAGTTTTGTCTGTGGACATCCAAGGTATGGGGTATCCTTTTTCTCCCTCATTTTTTAGGTTCTGGAATAAAAGACAAAGGGGTTGCTAGTTTGGCTCCAAGTAAACTTGGGTGCCACTTTCTTAAGGAAACCCTATGTTTTGGGAAAATTAGATATGGGTGACAACCACCATAAGACCTTGCAACTCAGACATTCTTCTTACAGAGGACAGAGTAATTAGTAAAACTGTTTTTCACGTCAAGAATCTCACATCAGACTAATAGCTTTTTCAAATGATACAAGAGTTAGGTGGCTCCTCCTTGGGATCTAAATTTTGTGTTAGAGAAACTATTTCCTAGGAGGAAGGGTATGCAACAACCCTTTTTAAAAACATTTTCACATGAAACTTCATTGAAAGACAGCGATCCAAGGAGACACATTATGAAATGCCTGAGAAATGAACCTTGATGGAGGAATTTGTGAGGACAGCATTGTGCACACATAATGCAGAACCAGAGAAACACTAGCACTGAATGGGTGTTGGTTCTTTTCTTGGTGCCAACGAGAAAACCTTTTCCATTTTCTAATGTATGATTTTCTAGTACTAGTTTTTATTGCCTCCTTTAACACCAGCTACATATCCTTAGAAAAAAGCCACCTAAAAGGTATTAAGATTCTATCCTCCAGGCAGTAAGCTGTAGTCGATGTATCAAACACCCCTGTTCTTGGGTGAGTAGATTCAGTCTGAGATGAAGCTTGTGGTAATTTCTCATGGCCATTTGCAAAAGAAAGAGCCAGTGTTACCTGGGATAGAAAGCAGTCACCACAATGATCTTTGATCTTCCAAATCTACAGAATGATCCTGGATATTAGTGGAAAGTATGGAACATTTCTATTAAGGAAAACAAAATACCATCTTGCATGGAATACTGAAGCAGAAGTTTGCAAATTGATTGCTGGGACGGGATGAAAAAAGATCTATTTCAGGTGTTCCCACAACTGGATCATTTCCCTCTTAATTCATTTTTCATTCATGAGGGTCTGTCCTGGTTCTGCTCTGTCTGCCACAAGGTTTGCTCAGACAGTATGTAAGATGCCTGTAAAGGAAGACTGTGCTAAAAGGCTATATCCCAGGCTACCTTGTCTTCTCAGCACAAAGGGTAGGATCTGAGTTCCCCCTGTTTATGTATCACATCAATGTGGTGTTGCCTGTAAACAACTGTAACAGTCCTAGGGACAGGTCTATATTACATAGTTGAAACTTAAGGTAATCGAATACCTAAAAGTCAACGCCAAAACAGTGAAAGCTGCAAACATCGAACGCCCACTTCCGTGAATTCTTTTGTAGGGAAAGAATTTGCTTGGCCGAAGAAAAAAAAATTTCAAACCCTAATCGAGTGGGGGGGCTTCACCCCCCACACCCCACCCCAACTAAATATAGCAACTTCGAGATCGCTCTAGAGTGGAGAAAAGGGCAAGATTCCTGATAACAGCTAAGCAAATTCTTTCCCTACGAAAGAATTCACAAAAGTGGCTGTTCGATATTTACAGCTTTCGCTGTTCAGGTGTCGACCTTTAGGTATTTGATTACCTGAAGTTTCTATCACCTAATATAGACCCCTAGGGACAATAGATGATTGAGAGTACTGAGAGCATTTAGTAACTATCAACATCTCTTTTATATTTGTGTGTTCTGATCTGTTTTTTCATTCCAAAGACCTTGTACTTTTATCACCACAGACATTGCTCCCTAAGTGAAATCTGAGGTGTCTGTTAAAAATTGTACTGAAGCTGGAAGGCAAAATGGGAGACCTAGATTCTGATAAAATTGGTCTTGCAGCCAAAGCCTTTCTCTTTACACAGACACCAGAACCAGAATATGGGATGCCAGACGATTTTGAAGTTGGGGCCATACAGATGTTAGGTACCACCAAATTCTTCTCACGTGCAGTCTTGCCATTGAAATCATAAGAATTATAACTGCTAGGAGACCCAGAATCCTGAGAAATTCCCTGGTTGAGATAGTCATCCGAGTGGAAAAACTCACAAATAGATCTAGGTACAGATCTACGTTTTCCTGTGGAGGGAAATCTCTTTGAAATAATGCATCTAGCACACACTCCAGAAAACATTCTTTTGAGAAGGAACAGGACAGGACTTTACGTTCACCTGGAATCCCAGTCTGTGTAAGAGATCTCTCACCCAAGTGAGATATTTAACACTGAAAAAGACTCCACAAAGATAAACAACTTGTCTAAATAAGGAAAAATGTGAACACCTTACAGAATGCAGTAAGCTACTACTGCAGCTATGCACTTTGCAAATACCCCTGGAACAGTGGCTAGATTAAAACGTTAATGCAGAGAACTGACTGTGGGATCCAAAATCTTAATAAACATCTGAAATCTGGAGCTATAGGAATACAATGATATGCATCTTTTAAATGTAATGTCACCAGAAAACTCAGATGAGGAATGAGAGGTAATAAGCTGTGAAGGAATAACGTTTTGAACTTCGACAGTGTTACAAACCAGTTTAGAAATTAAACATCCAGAACTGGTCACCATGAAGCTTAATGTATTTTGTTTGCCCAGAAACATTCTTGAATAAAACCCTTCTCCTAGCTGAACAGGAGGGATCCACTTCTCTTACCCAAAGAGTCAGTAAATGCAGAATGACAGAAGGGGAAAAAGGAGTTTGATCTGGACGATAAGAAAAGGAGAAGGGGAGCCCCCCCCCCACTGCCACCTATAACCTTGATGGATTATTTCAGAATCAGTTTGTTTGAAAAGTACAGATGCATAATTCCTACTCTCCACTCCACAAAGGGGGAGCCACCACAGACCCTGGAAACTACCACCCCATTAGCCTGATGAGCCTTGTCTGCAAGGCTATGGAACGTTTCATCATGGAACTTATAAACAATGACATTGGTAATCTCCAAACTCAGGACCCCACCCAGTTCGGGTTTGTAAAAGGCAGATCATATCTCCTAAACCTGACAGACTTCTTTGAAGCAGTCACCAAAGCCATAGATGAGGGTGAGGTGGTTCACACAGCCTATCTAGATCTCGCCAAGGCTTTCGACACCATACTTCACTCTGGAATTATAGATAAACTCACTAAACTAGGTATAAATCCCTATGTCACAAGATGGGTTGCCAACTGGCTCACTGACAGAACCCACACTGTGAAAGTAGCAGATTCCAAATCCAACTTCAGACCAGTGACAAGTGGAGTACCACAGGGTTCAGTCCTTAGTCCTTTCCTGTTTGGTATCTACTCTTCTGAAGTACAGGCTAACACAGAAAGTCTTTGGCTAATGAAGTTCGCAGATGACTGCAAACTAGGAGCTATAATCAAAACTACAAAACATGTGGACATTCTACAAAAGATCCTCGCTGAGACTGATGCCTGGTGTCAAAGCCATGGCCTCAAGCTCAATGCCAAAAAGTGCATTGTCATTCCTTTTGGCAAAAACTCTGTACTCGTGAACTACCACATAGGCGTTAGTCTACTTAACACCGAAAGTGTGATAAGAGACCTTGGGACACAGGTGGACAGTAGTCTCTCCTTTGATAATCACATCGCCACAGTAGTCAAGAAATTCTTCTACGTGGCACACCTCATCACAAAAGGTTTCTCATCCAGTAAAAAAGAGGTCATTGTTCCCCTCTACTTGTCACTCATTAGACCCATTATAGAGTACAACACCCCTTTTGGTATGTACCTCATAAGACATCTACAACTGGAAAGGCCGCAGAAATACCTCACAAAGAGTATTACCAGCCTCAAACAAATGCCCTACGCAGACCATCTCAAAAAACTGCAGCTTTACTACGTCGCATATCGCCTACTCAGAGGTGATCTCTGCCTAACACACAAAGCTATGTCAAACCCAGAGCTTTTGGACATGCGCCACTTAAAGAAATCCCAATCCCTCCAAGCTACATGCTCTAGGGACCTAAACCTGTCACCACAATAAACACAACATGCTGGAGGGATAGATTCCTGTCCCAGAGACTTCCCATACTTTAAAACAAACTACCTATCTATATCAAACAAAGCTCTTTATTAGCACTCTTCAAGAAAAATGTTGATGATTAGAAGGGAGATAGGAAATTCACCCTGGGGATCACTTCTGTGGCTCTGCTCGATAGTGGCACAGGAAAATAATTTTCTTGGGCGGCGAAAGCCAGGGTACCTTTTGGCTAGGTTTATATAGGCCCTAGGGCAAATAGCCTAGTATCTACCTATGAACTTATCTGCAAAAGCTCAATTCCTCAGTGGCATTTTAGGCTGTCTGCCAAGGTAATGCAGTACTGGCCAGCTTTCAAAAGTTCAGTCCCCCCCATTCTCTCTAATGCACGCTCTCTCTCCCCCCTCCCTGTGACATCTGATTGGCTGAGCTTATCCTAAGAGGGAGACCTTTAGCTGTGACAGGAAGTAAATGTTTAGGCATTTTCACTTCCAAAAAGAGGAAGAAAGTAACTGAAGCCAAACTTATCAATCAAGAATAAATTTACAGCCAATCATAAAACCATATTAAAAAAATATCCAATAACCACTGAATCAAAAAGGTTAAAAAGCACCGCAATTATACACAATCTTGGGGATGGGGGGGGGGGTTCTGCCACAGAGCAAGTGAGGAATTCAAACATCTACTGTTACAGGTAAGTAGGACTTCCGCAACTGTACTATGTTCATCATTCCCAAACCTTACTCTATAAGGATCCAGGAGCCCCTGGAGAATGGTCCTAGCAAAGCCTGCTCTGCACCTTGAAAAGGAATCCAGCTTGTAATGCTTTGTGAATGTATGAACAAAGATCTAGGTCGCTGTCAATTTTCTGCAGTCCATTCCTTTCCAAAATTTCAGTGAAGAGGATAAGGCCCTAGTGAAGTGAGCCTTAACCTTGCCTGGAAGAAATTACTTTGGTGGGAGTAACAGAAAACAATAGCAGAGGACAACCATCATGAAGTAATTTGCTTAGAGGCAGGTTGACCTTTCTTAACCTACGTATATGAGACAAACAGCTGTTCACCATTCTAAAGGTCTTTGCTCTGTGAAGGCAATACCTGAGCAGCCTGTGCACATCCAAGCTATGTACATCTTTCCTTACTTGTTTTGTGGATAAGGGTAGAACATTGGGGGATTAATGGCTTGATTCAAGGTAAATTAAGAAACAACTTTAGGCATGAAGGATGGATTAGTATGTAACACAATCCTGTTCTTGTGAAAAATCAGACATGGTTGACCTACCATGACAGCTTGCAGATGAAAGACTCACCTTGCAGATGTTAGAACAATGAGTAAAAAAGAAATTATGCACTCACCATAACATGCCATCTGTATTGTTCATTTTCATTCTTCCTCAACAAATACATCTGGATCCAATTCGGACACTTTTACCAGCTTGTGGAACGCTGAAACTCTCAAGCTCTTCCCTTACCCATAATACACTAAACCCCAGACATCCTCAGATCTTGTTTGCTGCCTTTCAACCTTGTATGATACAAAAGAAGATGAAATTACAACATCTGGAGCTCAAATAAAGGAACACTGATTCCTTCAGCATCTTTCCATCCTTCCAGAAGTCAAATGGTAGGGGGTTGGAGGGATGGCCACTGAGGAAGAATCAAAATGGACAACACAGATGGAACATTATGGTGAGTACATAACTTCCATTATCTGATGTCATTTTCATTCTTCCTCAACAAATGGGACAGAGTCCTCTGCTACCTAAATCCTGGGAGGACTCTAAGGAAGGATATTCCTGAGCACAGCTGAGCCAAAAGCTACTCTTTCTCTTGAGACCAGATCCAATTTGTAATGAACAGTAAAGGTATGAGGATTAACCCAAGTTGCAACTGCACAAATATCATCCAATGAAATTCTGGATAAAAAGGCTGAAGAAGTTGCTACAGATCTGGAGGAATGTAATTTTGGTGGTTTAGGCAAATACAACCCAATTTATAATAAACAATGGTAATATAATCAGTTAACAATTTGGCTCAAGTTATTTTAGAAAGTGGTTTGCCTAATTCTGAGTCCGAGAAGAACAACATTTGTTCTGCTTTCCTCTAAGTTTTGGTTCTATGTAGATAAAACCATAATAATCTGTAAACATCCAAAAGGTGTAACATTTACTTTCCTTTAGTTGAGAAATTTGGAAAGAAAACTGGAAAATTGATAACTTGATTAATGTTGGATTCTGACACCACATTAGAAAGGAAGGAGGGGTTGGCTCATAAGGCATCTATATTACAAGATCGCATGCTTAGGTGATCGAACACCTAAACATCGAACTTGTAATATTGAACTCAAAAACTTCAAACGTCACAGGAAAATACGTTGGTAGGCCACAGGAAAAAAAAATAACTTTACAAACAAACTAAGTGGGGGGCTGTGCCCCCCACACCCCCTTAACTAAATATACCATTCTACAGTAGACAAAATGGCAAAATCCGGTGAACGGCCAAGGGAAATCTTTCCCTGCATTAAATCGGCCATTCGCTGTTTTTTTTTGCTTTCGATATTACAAGTTCAATGTTTAGGTGTTTGATCACCTAAGCATTCGATCTTGTAGTATAGACTCGGTCATAAGGATGTCCTATCTTTATGAGAAATCAAAGGTGGTGGCTTGGAGTTCTGAAATTCTTGTAAAAGAATATTTAAATTCCAAGGAGGAGTGGGATCCTTTAATAGAGGTCTAAGAAGAAAGGTTCCCATCAGAAAGGCTTTACAAAGATGAATTTACTCCTATATGATAAATGACCCCTGACTGCCTCCAGAGGTGGGCAATCGTGTCTCCTTTCAGGAGTGCTGGTAGAATCTGTCAGAAAAGGTACCCCTAGACCCTTGGTTTTCTGGACCTCCTCTGCCACATGGGCATCTTCCGTTAGAGTTCCCCCCTCTGCTTCTGGTGGAGCTATCTCCACATAGATCTTGGAAGGAACCCTGGGACTTTGAGCCACATTTTTGACTGTGTCATTGATTTCCAGACAAGTGCTTTGAGGAGTCAAAAAACATACGCCTGCAGCAGACAGGGTTTTTACCTTTCTGCATGAAATCATACAAGCACATGCCTCTTAATGGAAATGCCGGAACCCATTGCTACTGAGATACCTTCAGTTGCATGGGAGATAAGCCTCCTAGACTAATTTGAAATAGATTGTAGGGTAGAGGGTAGCCAACTGTGATATGATCAAGCTCTCTACTTTGGAAGTAAGGGTCCCAGAGAGGGATTTGGTAAGTTCTTTAATCAAATCCCTATGGAGTCTAGTGAAGTTTGCCAAATCATTCAGTGGTGACTGAAGTGCAAAGGACGCTGAAACATATACATGCTTCCTGAATCTGTGCACTGCCCAGGATTTCCTGTTAGGGGAATACACAAAGGAAATTTGTTCTGCAAAGTTCCTTGTTTGTGCCCACCGTTATGACCATGGCATCAACTGGTACTCCCTTGCTCCAGAATTCCCGGTCCTTAGATGATGCCAGGATCCTGTCCGGTCTCTTCCACACCCATTGAGAGATCAAATCAATGAGCTCATTGGCAGGCAGAGTCACCCAGGAGGTAGATGGGTCAGCTCCAAAAGCCTCCAGGAATACCAACTCCTCTTGAGAAGGTCTGTTGGTAGACCAGTCACCTCTTTGCTTGAGAATTTCTAGAATGTCTCCAAAGGAGATGTCATCAGGTAGTGATCCTGGGGACCCTTCTCCCTCATCAAAGTCGATATCCTCTGAGACAGAAGTAAAATGTAGCAAAATGGATGAAAACTCGTATCACAATGAAACAAAGTAGCAAGAATAAAAGTAATTCAGTTAGCACAGCTATTAGTTAAAACAATGGACATTTATTATAAAAAGGTAAGGGCTTTCACACCAGACAGGGGGCGCTTCATCAGACCATACTAAAAAAGTTTAAAAGCAACATTTAAATATACAATTAATGAGGAAGAGTGCATACTTTCAGAGTTAGTCTCAAATACACAGCTTCATTAATACCCATTCCCTTGTCTACTTGTAAACATAAGAACCACTTAAGTTCAGCACATTCTGTGTGATTAATCACATCACCACCTCTTAAAATGATATACACTAATTGTAATACCCTTAAAGCACAATAATGTGCTCCCATTATATATGCATGCTTAGCCAGACCATTAGACATTATATGTCCTCCAATTGTATCCTTAAGAATTCTTTATCCAGTCTCTGTTGCCAGTCTTTTTTTAATTGACTCCTATAGTTATCATGCAACATTTTATATGCCCTACTAATTCTCCCTTTTTAAGAGCACCTTTTGTTCTAAATTTAACTAAAAACTCTACCAGAGCAGGTCACTCACTTATTATTCCCCTATCCCTTTCTATTTGTCTTCACTCTGATATCAATCCCTGATATGGAAGGCAGTGTCTAGCCTGCAGCCCAAATGTCTTCTTAGCCTCTTGACATTCTATTACCTTTCCCTCTCTAGTTATTTGCTCCCAATACCTTGGTTCCTTTGCCAGTTTTCTCCAATAAATCCCAGCCCCTCTTGCCTATTATCTGTACCTCTAATTGTAGTCATCCCTATTGGCAAAATCTCTTTTGTCCATTCCCGTGTTGGTTTCGTTTGTAAAATACTTTTTGAATATAATATTCTGTATGGCTGCTGTTATTTTCCTTAACTACATACATCCAAAATCCCACTCTCTCCTGATTTCTTGAATTTCCCCCATTTCATCATCATCCCTTTCCACTACATATTATAACTTTCTGCTTGTGTTATGCACATCAGCCTTAACTATGCAGCTCTAAAATATCCCTTCAAATCAGGTAATCCTAAACCACCTTGTTCTGTTGGAAGGATCAAGTTATCCCACTTGACGCTTGCCCTTTTCCTTTCCTAAATAAATTCCTTCATTTCTTTATTAATTACTCTCCACAACTTCTCCTCTGGTTGTTAAAATAGTCCTGACCTGTATATAAAACTAAAGGCACTAAAAACATTTTCATTGCTTGTATCTTGCTATCCATAAAAAAGTTATGTACTCAAAGTTTCATCTGTGTTGTCTATTTTCATTCTTCTTCAAATGGGTCTTGGATCTGACTCGAATGCTTCTACCAGATCCTAGGATCCAAACTCTCGAGCTCCTTCCTTTAGCCACAATGCCCTGCCAAACTAACATACCTCAGATCAAGTTTGCTGCCTATAGAGATCAAGGGATAACACTCCAAAGAAAATAAGAAAAGACAGAATAAGAAAAAGAGCTGTAGTTCAAACAAGGAGCAACAGATCCCAAAGAAAAATCCTTAGGTCTTTCCAGAAGCAAAGGGAAGGGAGTAGGTGCACATGAAGTTGAGGAAGAATGAAAATGCACAACACAAATGGAATGTTATGGTGAGTACATAACTTTTTTATCTGACGTTGTCATTTTAATTCATTCCTCAACTAATGGGACATAGGCCTCAGCTAGCTGAATCTTGGGTGGCGTTCATGGAAGGATATTCTGAAGTACAGTGGAGCCAAAGGCAGCTCTGTTCTCGGAAACCAAATCCAATCTGTAATGAGCAATAAACATATGAACATTAGGCTACATGGCAGCTGCACAAATATCATCTATGTAAGCATTTGACCAAAAGGCAGAGGAGACCACCGTATACCTCATGGAATGAGCTCTAGGAAGATCAGGCAATGATAATCCTCTTTTACTATAAATGAAGGAGAAACCATTGTTTAACCATTCAGTGACTTTGGAAGCTGGCTTGTCCAATTTGTTAGGGGGAGAGAAAGAAAGAGACAGATAAACAAACTGGTCAGTATTCCAGAAATAGTTGGTTTTATGGAGATAAAAGCAAAGTTGTCTGTGCACATCCAAGGGATGGAACATGTACTCTCCCTTATTTGAGAAGACTGGAAAGAAAACTGGGAGGTTAATGACCTGGCTAATGTTGGACTCAGAAGCTACCTTAGGCAAAAAAGATTGATTTGTCTGCAAGGACACCCTGTCTTTGTGGAAAACAAAGTAAGGTGACTTGGAAAATAGAGCCCAAAGTTCAGATACTGGTCTAGCTGATGTGATAGCAACTAGAAAAACAGTTTTCCAAGACAAAAAATTTAAATCTGACCTGGTTTAAGGTTCAAAGGGAGTTTGGGTCAGTGCCTCAAGCACAACAGTTAAATCCCAAGGAGGGGTAGGATCCTCTACTGGAGGTCAAAGTAAAAAGGTGCCCTTGAGAAAGGATTTATATAATTTAGAAGAAGCTAAGGTCAAATTATTTTCGCCTAGTTGGAAATTTGGAATGGCAGCCAACTGGACCTAAGTAGGAGAAAAAGTAAACCTTTCACTGAAAATTGAAGATAAAAAAATCAAGTACAGCTAGTGCGGGGCAGAAAGGAGTCTGGATCCCTGTTAAGGACCCAAAATACAAACCTCTTCCATTTACTTTTTGTAAATCTTTCTAGTAGAAGCTTTTTGAGAAGATAAAATATGATGGACTGGGGAGGACAGCCTGGCTGTCTAGCAATCAGTGGAATTGAAGAAACCATGCTGTCAGTTTGAGGCCTATGTGCAGATGAGTCATACATCTTTGGTGAGACATGAGGTCTGGAGTGGGGTACAGTTCCAGGGTGGATGTAGAAGGTAAGGCCAGAGGAAGTGGAACCAAATATGATGAGGTGAAAAGGGGGCAATGAGGATAACTGTGCTCTCCATCCAGAATGCTTTCTGAATAAATTTGGAAATAAGAGGTAATAGTGGGTAAGCATTAAGAAGACCAGCAGGCCACTTGTGGACTACAGCATTTTTCTGTGACTCGACCATTGGAGGGATAAGGGCAAAGAACCTGTGGCTTTCCTCAGGATGTGTGTTGCAATTAGAAAGCGACTGGATGACATCACCTATTGCCACACTCTCATTGCTTCTTGACAAAGTGGATAAGATTTGGTTCC
The DNA here is from genome assembly GCF_019279795.1 of Protopterus annectens. Taxonomy (NCBI): domain Eukaryota; kingdom Metazoa; phylum Chordata; order Ceratodontiformes; family Protopteridae; genus Protopterus; species Protopterus annectens. Next base: position 608,745,502 of record NC_056750.1, on the reverse strand, counting down.
TCCCTGTTTCTTGATGTACCAGACCATGGACATATTGTACATCTGAACAGCAACTGTCCTAGAGGTCAGCATGTCTTGAAAGGCCTGCAGTGCTAGGAGGACTGGCCTGATTTACAGAACACTGATATGGGTTATTGGCCTCTTCTGGGTACCACATACCTTGGACTGTCCTTCCCAAGTAGTGCCCCACCCCATTTGGGAGGCATTCGTGGTCACCATGGCCATGAGCAGGGAAAGAATAAATGGACAGACTTTGGAAAGTTGGTCTGAATGAAGCCACCAAAGAAGATATCTTTTGCATACTTCTGTGATCTTGACTGGGGCAGTTAAAGGATGCTGACAAATGAGCCGCTGTACTGAAAGGGTCCATTGCAGAATTTGCATGTGAAACCAGGCTAATGGAACTATGGTGATAGCTGCTGCCATGGATCCTAAAGCTTGCAAGATTAACTGTGCTGGAAGAGACGAATGCAGCATTACCTGTGATCTGAGAGTCTAAGTGTGAGTTGGAGGCAGACAGGCTATTTATGAACTCCAGACTTTGCACAAGCATGAACTGGTATTTGCAGTAATTGACTGATGCCTAGGTGGAAACATAACTGAAGAAAATCGTCACTTGTCCATAGGAAAGGATGCCTGGTTGGAGCAGTTTGGACCCAGTCATCTAGGTACAGAAACACTCTGAATACCAACACTCAAGTGAGCTGCTACCTCTGCCATGCAATTGGTGGACACCCTGGGGGCTGTGGTGAGACCAAAGGGCAATGTTCTATCCATGATCTGGTACATGACTGGTAATGACTGGCTACCAGCTGGAAGCACAGATATCTTCCTGAGCACCTGTTGGTTTTGATGTGATAGTATTCATCCTGAAGATCTAGGAAGTGCATCCAATCATCCTTTCATAGTAGGGGCAGAATGGACTGAACAGTGACCATCTGAAACACTGAATATTGCATGAACTGGTTTAGTTTGCTGAGATCCAGAATGGGTCTCACGTTCCCTGCCTTCTTTGGCACTAAGAAAAATCTTGAATTGGTTCTGGATCCTTTCTGGTCTGGGGGGACCTTCTGGGTGTCTCCTTTTTCTAGCATCTTTTCTATTTCTAATGCTGTTGCTTCCCTGTGACTGTCTGGAACACTGGGGATTCTTTTCATTCTTGTAAGGGGAATTTGGGAAAATGGTATGATATAACCTCTGGATATAATTCTATACACCCAGGAATCTTTTTGCTATGGATAGTCAGGTTCTTTGGTGCAGTGACAAATGCACGACTGCCTTCAGAGGGCAGCAATCAGGCCCCTTTTTAGAAGTGCTGATAGGGTGTGTCCAAAAAGTAGTTCTGGAAACCCTGGTTCTGTGTGCCATTTCTGTTGCAGGGGCAACATCTTCCATTTGAGTTCTCCCTACTGCTACTGGGAGAACCATCTCTTCATGAGTCTTGGAAAGGACCCAGGGATTTTCAGAACCACAGCTTCCTACCTCCTCATTGATTCCAGAAAAAGACTTTTTAAAGGGTAGAAAAACATATCCCTATGGCAGACAAGGTCTTTCCTTCTTGCTCACATCTGGAGCGTATATCTTTAGTTTAGGGCCAAATAAGGAAGAGCCACCAAATTAAGCACTGATGAATGAAGATTTAAAGGGCTCCTCAAACTCACACAGTCTTATCCAGGTATGTGCCAGGTAATTTAATGACCTCAGAGCAAAGGTCACTGAAGCATACATGCACTTACCAAATCTGTCTAAGGCCCTCGAGGGACTGACTGGAGATTTGAACAGGCTGACTCTCCCAGTGGAATGGAAGAACAAGGCTCAGAACAAAGAATCAAATGAGGTAAAGTTGTCTGATCCAAGGGGGTAGAGATGTTCTTTCTCTAGGTAACAAGAAGGCCCTCTCTACAATCTCGAACTCAGACCGCTTGAGGGAAACCAAAGTTGACAGTAAAGGAGATATTATTTCCCAAACCACCAGGTCCTGTAACCCTGCAAGCACTTTGCCCAAGGATGGAGTCAGACCTGAGTTGTCCAGCATCGAAGCTGTAAGGGGCAGGGACAGCTCTGATAGGTTCAGAGTTGACTCCTGTATCCCATATCTGGGGCCGATGTTTTGATTCTGAGAATCCCCAGCTCTGAAAGGCTTAGAGCCAGACGGAGGCAACTGGAGTCAAAAACTAGACTGTCTTTAAATCTGATGAGGACACCCCCAGGGGTCTCCGATCTGAGGGCTCCAAAACAGTAGGTTGGAACAGAGAAGGTGAGATCAAACAGGAAGTTGTCATAGGTTGTCTCACGGATCTGATGGGAGATGGAAATAGGAGTACCCCCCCCCCCCTCTGGATCTGAACTCTGAGGAACTTCCTCTTCATCCTGTCCACATCAGCCTCAGATAAACTCCTGAAAGATCTGAGAGAAGAGGTCGAGAATGGATATCTAGAATGTTTATTGGGGGGGGGGGTTCTCTAAGAAGGGTGAAGGGAACCCCTGGCAAAATATTTAGATGTTAAGTTGAAAAACATTCCCGAAACAGATGAGAACATCTTAAAGGACTCGTGGGATGTCTAGAAAAATATAAAAAGTAATACAAAACGTGACCAGGTTCTCTTTGTCACTGTTGACATTATACATCTATATGATTGTATATCTCATGAGACTGGTATGTTATGGTTTGAGGAAGCAATCAACCAATATGGTCACCTTACCCCAAATGAGTTTTGTGTTTGTAATGAGTTAATGGAAATAGTGTTAAACAATAACTTCATGTTCTTCGAGGGGGAATTTTTCAAGCAAGTAAGTTGAGTAAGCAATGGGGGCTAGATATCCCCCATTATATGTCAATGTAGTCCTTATGGTATGGGAAAAGAAGTTTGGATTAGATTCTTTATTTAAGGACTGTTGGTTAATGTACAAGTGTTTTTGGATGATATAGTCATATTTTGGACAGACAGCGAATCAAGATTCTTGAAATTCACAAACTATATTTCCAACACTACCAACTTTTTGAAGTTCACCTATAAAACGAGCTATGCAAGACTAGAGTATTTGGATGTAGTTATTGAGAAAACTAGCCTGGGTTATAAATGTTTGGTTTACAGAAAGGAGGCTTATTCTAACTCTTTTTTACATTATAACACTGCTCACCCCTTTAAACAAAATGCTAGTATTGTTAAGGGCCAGTTTGTTAGAATAAGTAGAATGGTCTCTGGTGGTGATGGTTTTGAATGTGAATGTCAGAAGTTGTTCACTATGTTTAATGACAGGAGGTAACCTACAAACCCTATCACCAAGATTTATAATTAAGTAAACAATGCTCTTAGTACAAGATTTCAACCCATATTAGGAACATTGGGGCCAACTAAGACAATGGTTCCAGAGAATGAGGAATAATGTATAGGTACAAATGCATCTAAAGATTAAGAACACTCTTTTATTACAAACTTTAGTGGAGATGCATACATTAAGAATGTAACTGAAAATGAGTGGAATAGATTTTCTAGTTTGTCTGACCAAAATGGGATACGGAATACCTCCTTTAGGTGTGTTTTGAGGAAAGGGCACAACTTGAAAGAATTAATGGAAAAGAAGAACAACATTGTAAACAAGTGTGTTAAACAGGGTACTTTAAGTGTGGTATGTGCCAACAATGTACTTACATTAGACATAGAGACAGTGTTACACTTGTGGCCAGGGATAAAAACATTGTAGGTAAGGCTAACAGTACCTGTGAAACAAGGGGGGTAGTATATATTGCCAGTTGTATCCACTGTCCAGCGTTCTACATAGGAAAAATGGAACTGAAGCAGAGAATATATGAACATATGAATTATATCAGAAACAAGAGGACAAGTAATGCACTATATAAAAGCATTTTTGAAATTGTCCCAGTGCGAGGTTTTTATTCTTTGTTTTAGAGGAGATTCCTATGGATATCAGAGGTGGATGGTGGGAGACCCGTATAGAATACAGGGAACTTTATTGGCAAATCATCCTGGAGGCCAATAAACCCCCTGGCTTAAATGACAATGTGTCATTAGCACCAGTTTTAAAGTTGAGATCAGCCAGATTGTGAACAATAGTATTGATTATTTCTAATGAAAATAAAACAAGGTTTAAGTTTTTGTATTTGCTCACAAGAGTGACCATGCCAGCTATTTTTAAGTTTTAACAGCATTATGAGAAAATGCTCAGGTATTTTTTTTAAATTCAGTTAAATACTATGATAAAAATATTTTAGCCACGAGAGGGTGCTACTTATTACAAAATAACAGACAACAGGAAAATACGTTTTAAAATAACTGTTTATTTTGCTATTGCCACTACTAGTGATTAATTTTATACATGATATAAATACTTTTGTATATAAGTGGATATTTATTGACAAGTTGAGGCAATATTGTTTAATGTAATGTGTTGCAATACATTTATTTTTATATCAATGTACTCATTATTTTTTATACTATGAAATAGAATATCTACATAAACCCTAAATGTAATGATGTAAAGGGGGACATAATATCCGATTGGTTTATTCAAGTATAAAAGTCTTGGGAGTTTTATGTTTGGGTTTTGCATCTGAAGAAGTGTGTTTACAAAAACATTTTCATCTGTGGAGTGCTTATGTTTTTAAACTACGATTAAACTACAAGGGGACTTCTACTGGCATGGCTCAGTGTTGTTTTTAGTTTATTGTGGATATTTTCACTGGGTTTTTCTCCTTTACTTGGAGATTTCTCTAAGAAGAGTGAAGGGAGCTGAGGCACGCCTGGATGCGACTTATATCAAGGAGTACAAATTCTTCCATTGCCCTATTCATAAAATCCCAGCTTACTGTGTTGAATGCTGCATGAAGACCAACCAACAGTGGCATTTTCCTACATTCTGCTTTGCTCTGGATCATCATTGTTCTATCAATGTTGTCAAATGTTTGCCTGCCCTCCACAAAACCACACTGTACCATGTCTTTCAAATTTGGCAGCACCTTTGCTATTCGTTTAGCTATTATAGATAAACACTCTAAAATCATGATTTAGAATTGAAACTGGCCTATATGAAGTTGGGTCTGAAGGGTCTTTGCCGTCTTTAGGTATGATAGTCACCACAGCTTTCTTCCAGGATGCTGCTGCTTCCCATCCTTTCAAAATACTTTTAAAGAAAACCTTTCTGATCTTTATCACTTTTTTCCATCCTTGCTTCCAAACTTCTACTGAAATACCATCTATCCCAGGACACTTTCCTGCAGATCGACTGTATGTCACCATTTTAATCTCATCTCTTAACTGTTAGTTGTTGAGCCTCATGTACCTCTAACCTTGGCATATTAAAGTCTTCCATAAATATTTCCATTTGTGTTTTTTTCTTGATTTCCCTACCTCTGATTTTATATAAGTTTTCATAAAATTTCCAAATTATCTCTAATACCTGTACAGGATTCTCTGGTTAATTTCTCTTGTTATAGGTTCCTTAAGTTCAGCAAAAACCTCTTCTACTTTCTGTTGTCCAAGTTCTTGTGCCAAATGTTTTTGTGCTCTAGATTTATTATCAAAAATGGTTGCTTAACAGCAATCTTTCTAAACTCATGCATATTATCCAGGTACTCCCTTATTTTCTCTTTAGCACTCTGCAACTGCACCTCTTCTTGTTCTGTGAAATTCCCCTTATTCTGTAATACTCTAATCTTAGTCAGCCTCTCTGAACAATTCTTACTCCCCCCAAAATAAAACACTCCCAGAACACCCCATAAACCAGTAACTTAACACAAACAGATAAAACTATGTACATCTTCAGATAATGAAGTTTAACCCTTTGGGAACAACTGTCCTAAATAGACAGCTGGAAATACAGGCCTTAATTAACTTAAAATTGAGGTTATCCATTCTAAGATGAGTGTTTTTGCTTGATCTTCTACTTACACTAATTGGTGTCTGTTTTTTTTAACTTTATTCCCCTCCCAGATGTGGAAAAACAACTTGCATGCTTTCAGAAAACATTAACTTTTAGCCTTGAAGAAACCAGTGTTCTGGCTCTTTAGTCATGTATTATATCAGCTTGTCTCCATGGGAACGTAACAGGAAAAATGTACTTTTCAGCTGCAGGCTTCTACAGACATGCTGAAAATTTTGTTGCTAAGGGAATTTTTCCATTATATTCAGAGTTTTCTTATTTAGTTGTTTCCCCTTGAAACTTATTAGATTAAGCCAATGGTCAATCCAAACATTCACCTATGCAAAGGTAAGAGAAAAGGTATCAGCTCTGTATATAGTATGATCTGTTTACTCTTGCACCCCCACCCACCACCTAAACAACCTAAGATTACAACATATTATCTTAAAAATACTTTTCTCTCTTTTTGCATTGCAATGCCTATGTTTCTTAATACTAAAAAAGAAAGAAATGGAAAAAATGTATCTATTTACTCTAGCATCTTTATCACATACAAGATCTAAAAATGTTTCACTATAAAACGTGCAATTTATATCAAGAAAAGTTTCACAGAAATACAGTTAAGAACAAACTATTTAACTTATACTTACCTTTTTCTTTCCTCTTCCCCTCCCCTCCCCTAAGTGTCCTGCCAAGCAATAACAATATGAAGTGAGCCAAATGTCTTTTGGTTCCCCCAACTTTAACAAGGTCAACAAAAGTCCACTCTTTCCACTTTTTCTTATGCAGTCATTTTTTTTATAAAGGCAACTGATGCTTTGCAGTCTCACATTTATTCACCAGTTTCCATTCTGCTGGTCTTCTTCCTGTTAATCTCAATCTCCAACTCCAGATTCTGGTTCAATTCCAAGGTACTCCAAACTATTCTAGTCAACTTTTGTGCTTTTCTCTCTCTCTCGAGCATTTTTTCTTTTGAAACAGTGGAAAAGTTTCACTGGCAAAGTTTTTCTATGTGATCTATTATCAGAAGACTAAGAAGCAGAGTCTGTTTGATGTCTCACTTTTTGTTGAACAAACTGTTGTAATTCCGCCTTAGCCTGTTCTGCATCAAAAAATTACTTTGATCTTTCAGGGAAAACATATTCTTAAGACAGCTGGATACAGCATTCTGAGTCTCACCTGCCTCTAAACATTCCCTGACTGCTGGAATAACGTTTACTTCTTCTTGGTGTACAGAGAATAATCATTTTCACAAACACTCTACTGTCTCCAACTTTTAATACTTTGCCCTTCTGCCACAGTTTTCTCAGGATCATCTCTTTCTATTGGTAGGTTTCCATCTTTACTAATAGAGGTATTGGATGCTTGTCATGTCCAGAAATGGAGCGGATACACTGTGTGCCCTTTCATTTAACAGTTCCTGCTGCAGAATACCAGTCCAGTTGCTTATTTGTAAATCCATAAAATGAATACAGTATGTTCCTTTTAGTTTCTCTGGTTTGTTTGTTTGTGTCTTTCGGCTTTTCCCGGTTAGGGGGTCGCCACAGCGGAACTCCGTTCCGCTAATGATTGGTAGTGGATTTTTACGTACTGGGTTACCAGCCCTGATGCACAACCTTGAACGAAGGCACATGTATGCCTCCACACAGAAGACGCTCTAGTTGAGAATCGAATGGGACGTCTTGCTATGAGGTGACAATGCTACCGCAGTATCTTTGAAAATCTCAGATTTTCCATGTGTGTTCTGTCTTCTAATTCTAGCATTTTTGAAACTCTTCTTCTTGAACAGTCTCATACTCAGCCAGCACATTTTTCATTTTCACCTCTGATTTTTGCAGTTGTATCAGCTCTTCTGATCTGTTTAAAGCTTTTTTTTCCCATTTTTTAGCCTTTTATTTGAGTTAATCACTCCTTCAGTGTTTCATTTATTTTAATCGGCTCTAATCACATTTGATTTATCTTTACCTCTAAATTAATGGAAGCCATATCTTGCACTAAAGCTGCAGCTTGAATTGCTTTTTGCTTTACAGCTGCAGGATTCTTCCCAGTCAGTGTTCTTCTTTTCACCTTTTCTAGTCGATTTTCTTTCAGGTTCTCTTAATTGCTTTTTGCTGGCATCTAGGCAGTGTACTTACACTAGCCAATAATTGAATTTACTAAAAGTGACAGAGTTTCGGTCCCTTGTCTTTCAGTTTCTTTTTTCACACTGGGAGAGCTGAAATTAAGCTGTTAATTAGCAAGCAGCTATCTTGAAGCCCTCTCCCAAAATTTTCGTAAGCTCCATAATAGCAGTTTTAGGTGGAATATAAACACATCCCTGTGTAAGCTTCCTCTCTTGCCAGTAGCCTCTTACTACCATAAATCTACTATTAGCAGCTTTTTTTCCCCATCTGCTGTCACTACTGTGATGAATATTTTGTGGGATGTTATGATGAAGTCTGTACTACCGCTGGACTAAAGCATTTAACATTTGTGACAACAAATTTGTTTTAAAACTGAAACTGTTGTTTGTGATATTTGTTAACAAGTTTTGGATTATTGGAAGCTGTTCCCTTTTGTGCAGTGTTCAAGAGGTCTTTTGAGGGATATTTGTGGAGAATTTGTCTACTTTACTAACACTGTCGTTGTTTCAGACCAAGAGTTAATTGAATGTTAAAATAGGATACCAAAATGAAATTGCTTGGAAATCATCTGAGTGATCATATAACACCCACTGAGTACACTGTCGCTTTTCAGGGGTGACCCAGGAGCAATGCCTGGCTCAAGATCACACAGCAGGCAAATGCAGGCTGAAGGAATAATTCCCTGTACCACATGAACTACAGCACACAGTCTTAACACTCTATGCTAAATGCCAGACACTGAAACATATCTAATACCATTCAAAACAATGCCATAGAGCAGTATACTAATTTTATGGTTGAACAGCCATTGTGGAAAGGAGACACTTCACAAAAAGCACAAGACAATCTCAATCCTTCTTTTCTCTCTAATAACATTAAGCAAGTGACTTCTGAGGAAATGCAGTTCAAGAATAAGCACAAGAAGAAGCTCCAGCTTGAACATAAAAGGCATCCCAACCCATTACTGACGGATCTAATATGCATCAACAAGTCAAATGGTATCAGAACAACTCAGTCTAGGTATCTAACCCTCTTTTACAACATCAACTAAATGGTTTGGAGAGACAAGTATATTTCACAGAGGATACTGCTGCTGTGGGACAGACTCTCCAGCCACATAAAACAAAGTTCATCCCAGTCCATTTTCAAGTGCAGATTAGATCTATGGATGGGAAACAGAAAATTGACCCCAGAACTGCCTCCTGCACTACTAACGTATAAAGGCAGCTCCTAAATGCTTTATCCCATGCATGGCTCCTTTCAAATTATCTGTGGTATGATCCCTGTTATTATCATTGGGGTTGTATACAATTATCAACCATGGGATGAGTAAGGCCAATCTATAACCAAATGGGAATGGGGTATTTCAAGAACAAAAAGGGAAACTGGATAGGCTTAAAATGGTCCGGAAGCATAGCTAGCCTTGTACTTACCTATGAACCTATAAGAAGACACAAGACAGACTTTTAATTCGTACTCAGATTAATTCATTAGGGTTTTATTACTATTATTATAATTCATAGAATTTGGATGAAATTTTCACATGGACTGAATGTCATGACTCTTTGGTGTTATACTCTGGGAAGAATGTTCTGCACCAGAGTCTCACATGATGCAACATTTTCATGGCAGAGTTTTGCACCAAAGTGACATGGTTTGGTACACTGTTGCAAATCAACCCACAGTTATAGTTAGATGATGTTTGGATGACTTTTGCAATGAACCAGAGTGGTTCCCTTTGATTTTGGCCAAAGAATCTTGCAGTGGGAACAGACTGCTGTTGATGTACCAACTCCTCATCTTGGTTCAGAGCGATGGCATGCTACATATTGAATATTTAAAAATGGCTAAAAGAAAATACAATGCAAGAATAAGTTTGCATTGGTAAACATGTCTCTAAGTAGCTTCCCTATCAGTGACCTTAAAACTCTTATAACTTCAGTTTAAATCTTTACTTACTTTGGATAGAGAAACCTCTGCTAGTTTATGACAAGAAATTTAATCCAGCAAATTATTTTTCGGCACTTTGATTGCAGCCTTCTTTATTCCTTTCAGTTTTTCTATGAACAAATAGATGATTCATTCATGTTGACAAAATGGTTAAATATTCTAAAATGCTACAAGAACAACTTATGAAACATTGAGCACAGAGTCTGAATGAGGAGGGGTCATATATCCTTCTCGAATCACTAAGTTGGCAGGTTTTCTTCATGATCCCTTGACTACTGTTAAGCGACTCCAAGTCAGATCACCAAAACAGAAGGGGACAACAAGCTTAGTTTTATACTTTTCCTTTCAAATTCTTGTACATCACTCTACCTCTACATGACACTACCATTTTTCCCCGACACAAGCCAGTAGATTTGCATGGTAAAAATCTTGTGTCTGTACATTTGAACCACTGAACACAAACATGTGATAAGGAAGTCTTTAGGCATTGTGATTGTAGTAATTAAAATAATTGCCAGTTTATCCTCTGTTTTAAAAAAAACTGTCAACAATTTACAAAAGCTGCTAGTTTAAATCTTGCTGGATATCTAGTGTTTACATCTAGTGGAGAAATGTTTTCTTAATAAACAAGCTGTTCAAACTTGTTGACAGTGCAAACAAGTCTTGTACAGAATCCAGAAGTACATGTTTTACATAACACCTCCTCTCTTCCACAAAAAGTGAACCTTACATTAACAAAAACTGTTACGACCTTCACTGTAAATGTTCAAAATTACATTTTCTTCCGAAGACTACCAGGGAAATATAGTGAATATTGGAATTGTTTGTTTACAATCTGAAATGACCAACAAAGTGGCAGCTGATATTTGCTGTAAAACCCATCATAATAATGTGCTTTGGGTCCAAGAACACACAAAGAATACTATATGACAGGAGGCAAAATCCTGACAAACAGTAAGCAAAAGCATAACTTGGAGTATTCATATCATGTAAAATAAATGCAGTTAACAAGATTATATGGGGGTCATGTCCAGGACAGAAAAGAAGGTATCCATTGCAAAATGGCCTGAAAACAGTTCTTGTTAATGTATGGTTCACAACAAAGAGGCCTGCCTTGAAAGAATATGTTCATCTCTGGAGGCAATCTGAGTTAAAACAATTGCAGGACAAATGCAATACCCAGGAAAGTAACTAGTGACCATACAGAATCTGAGGAAAAATGATTCTAAGTAGAAAATCTGACCTCCCATGTCTATATAGTGAAGGAAATAGACAATGAATAGTAATAAATAAAAGTTCTATAAACAAAGTAAAGAAGGTGGGTAGCTGTCAGAAAATATGAAGATAACAATGTTTAAGGAAAGCAGGCCTTCTTCACAGAACATATTATGGTACAGCCTCTTCAGCCGTGACTGGGCCCCAAAGGCAAAAGTAAATAGTGTGTGCATGTGCTCATGTGTACAATTTTAGTATAGTCAATCAGGCAGCATGTTTTTGTAAGAAATTGGTATAACCCCAATCAGACACAGGAAAAACACACTAACTTCACACAGACAGAGACCAGAAATCAAGTCTAAACTCCAAACTCTGGAGCAGTGAGGAACATATCTTACCCACTATGCTAGTATGTTGTCTAAATCAGTTACTCTTTATAAAAATGTAGAAAGCAAACACATGGACATAACTGAAAATCATATGGGACTGGTACAGATGACTTGTAAATGAGGAAAAAATGGGCAGTGATAAAGAAGGAAGTGTTGTAAAAGTGCACTGAGAAGGGAAATGGAAAGAAGGAATAAACAGCCTTCATCACAGTTTACATTTCTGCCCGAGATGCCCAAGGCCAGTAATGACATGGAATTATGCAAAGGTATCTGGTATGGAAGGGAAAGAGGGACAAGTTTTAATGGACTATACCCACAACATGCCACACATCTGTACAAACAAGAATTTTCCATTTTCTCCCTTCAAAGATGGTGAAATTATCTGTGTGTGTGTGTGTGTGTGCTGAAGGCAGGGGACACAACAGCACTATTTCTTTCTTGTCATTATGGCGTTTTTGTAGTGTTCTGTTATTAACTCTAATTATAATATGACTGGCCCAATATTCATGTTGTGATTTTTGCATCTGAATTTATCATATGGTAATCTACCAGCCTACTGCAATAACTAATCCCCTTACCAAAGTTCAGCTTCACAATGTATGTATATATGTATATATCACATTAATACTTGTGTTTTCATTGCATATATTAATTTGTCTATCTGTAATCTATTTCATTTTGCTTCTAAAGTGCTTTTCTCTCCAGGCCACCACTTAAAATGCTCAAGTCTGTATAGTCAGACTTTTCCAGTAAACAAATATCAATAAATAGATACATTTTAACAGCTTATGCAAACAACTTTATGTAGGGACTTTCCACTGCCATCCAAGTGTGGATGTGCAGCCACACCTCTCTAACTTTAATAATCTGTCTCTAACTTACTACCATACTTCTCAACGTCTGCAGACAATGAAATCTGGAGAGAGTTAAACATGAGAGACAGAGGCCAAAAATCAGGCTCAGATTCTAAATATTGCTCTTATAACCTTATAAAGTTGCTAAAATAATATGTTTTGCATTATTACGCATTTTCAAATGGATTTAAAGTGTAAAATTTAAATTTCTATCATTATTTAGTGAACATAATCCTCAATGATTTGCCATAAAACAGATTTTATAAGTAACAGACCAAAAATATGAGGCAAATATCTGCAAATGATGTAAAATTCTGGGCAGTTGAGAGGTGTGATTACCACTAGCATGGAAGACAGGGCATGGTGCCTCTCCTGAGTTTCCATTTTGCAAATGCCACACAAAAAAATCACATCATTAATTTCACATTTATAAAGTGATAATATATTCACCTCAACGGAACATATTACACAAATATACACAGACATAATATTTATATAGATAGACATAGATAGACATACATACACACACAGATATAGACACACAAACAAACAAGCAGACTATAACATATGCAGCACCATTTGAAAACCTATTTGTTCTTGATAATCAGAAGAATTCAAAAGAAAATCATCTCCCACATAATGATATTCTGGAAGTAAACACGTTGCTGAAAAATGCTATTTGTACATTATTTGTGAGATATAGCCTACAGTTCCTGAATTACTATGTCAGCCAGGAAAGTTAACAAGTGCACACTGCCCAAAGAGCCATGTTTAAACATATGCTACTAGGTTTCAGCAAGAATAATGTCATTATACAAGATGAAAGGGTATCAGGATCCAAGTACCACACAGCACAGAGAAGAGAGCCCAGCTACTCAAAGTAAGGGTTCTATACCTGAAGGAGTTTTAATGGGCACAAATGGTGATCTACAACAGGAAATTAAATGCAACAGAAAAAAAAACTATCATTCTCCAAGGAAGTAGTCGAAAAAGGCAATTGCAAAAAAAAAAAAAAAAATACTTTTAGAAACAGGGAAAAAGAGCAAAAGGGAAGACAGGGTAGGTAGCATACCTGAATAAGCAATGGGAGATAAAGAGGAGCACTGCATAGATACTAGGTGTGAAAAGTAGCAAAAGTATACAGTAGCCAAAAAGGGGAAAGAAGATTTAACAGATGTTTGCTATCAGGACAAAAATACTGTGCCGAGGGTCTTAAAAACATAGCAGAAGAGCAAATGAAAATAGTGCATTTCAAGAAGGTAGTATAAATCAAAACTGGATAAGTTGCAGGACAAAGTGGGATACAAAGTGGGATACTTTCTGGAATGTCAGAAAGAATGACGGAAGCTGTTTGTTTGTCTCTTTTGGCTTTTCCCGGTTAGGGGTCGCCATAGCGGAACTCCGGTCTGCTAATGATTGGCAGTAGATTTTTACGTACTGATTTACCGGGCCTAACGCATAACCTTCAACGAAGGAACACCCATTCACGCATGTCGCTACACAGAAGACGCTCTAACTGAGAATCGAACGGGCAACGTCTAACTGTGAGGCGACAACGCTACCGCAGCACCACCACCGTACTACATCTAAAACAGTATAGGAACAATACGAGATAATGGCTATGTCTCTGCACCAGACAATGGACCAGCTCTGCATAAGTGCAGAATGTGGAAGAAAGAATGTAGACTTTCTTCACAATAACAAGATAAAATGGTGGCTGGAATTTCCAGCCCAGTCAGGCTTAAATAAATAAAAGGAGAAATTATGGATTCAGTATTTGAAACAAAACAAAAAAAAAAAACAACAAAAAAAAGAGAATGTAGAACACAATAAATATGAATGCAATTCTTACTGATATTTTTATGAGTTGACTAGTGTTATAGTGTGATGGACCTTGAATTCCACTCCAAATAAAAGATTTGAGAACAGACTGGAAACCTAGAACTAATAGCAGTGCAAAACACTGACAGCCAGCAGACTGCAGCATAAAGAATTTATTGCAAATATTAGTTCAAAAGTAATGGTTGGGAGGGTGGCCTAATGGTTAAGGTGTTTTCCTTACAAACACAAGGTGCAGGGTTTGAGTCTCTCAAGGGATAATTGGCTAGGCTTAAAATGGCTCACAAGGGCAGTTAGCCTAGTACTAATCTATGAACCTATAATAAAAAATGACAAAACAGACCGGTTTTGGCTGTAAAAATTACAAAGCTTTCTTCAGTGCTGTCTAAACCTAGAACTAAGACACAAGACAGTGGAAAGCGATAAAGTCTTTAGAAACCAGGGTCACTGTAAACAGAGTCAATTTTAAGGAAAAGAGAGTATCCAGTAAGATGTTCAGTTCTAGAGCAGTCTAATTTCATATTTCTTTAAGTAACACTGTGGTTAGACTGGAAAGGAGAACCACTAATCTTTATGGATGATAGAAGGTTTGCAGCAAAACAGATATTTCGAAAAAGGTAAAAATTAGATGCCTATAAGACCCCAATGATATTTGACTCAATGAAAAGATGCAAGGGAAAAGAAAAAAGTACAGTTTTGTACCTACCATAAATGTAGATGTCCGATAGACATGCAACTGCAGTCATAACATGTGGGTTGTCCTGCCTCAGGCAGCCCTCGGTCGGCCGGATTCCAAAGTCTGGGTCCGACGTCGGCTGATGTCGCATTTCTCTCCGACGTCAGAGCGGCTGGAGTATATAAGCATCAGCCGACACCATTTTCTTCAGTGTTTCTTGCCCCAGATGCCAGGTGCCCTCCAAGGAAGGCTGTAATCAAATTGGAAGACAAAAACAGGATTCCAAACAAATACATGAGCAATAAAACAAATACACCATAACAGATATCCCCAGCTAAGAGTAAGGGGGATAGGAGTGGACCCTAAGCATAGAGGGGTATGGAGGGAGGGAAAACCCGACTGCAGTTGCATGTCTATCGGACATCTACATTTATGGTAGGTACAAAACTGTACTATGTCCTTCAAGAATGCAACTGCAGTCATAACATGTGGGTAGAATACCATAGCTTAGTTGGGGGAGGAGGTATGCTCTAGGAAAGAGATGGTGTGGCAATCAAACCCTGCAGGACTGCTGAAGCAAAGCCTGCTCTAGATCTGGAATATAGGGGGAGATTGTAGTGTTTTGAGAATGTATGCACGGAGCTCCATGTAGCAGCTTCTAGAATGTCCTTTGTAGGCACCCCTCTTAAAAATGCTGTAGAGGTGGCTGTAGCTCTGGTGGAATGTGGTCTGACATAGGCTGGAACAGTCTTTCCATGAAAGGAATAACAGAATCTGATGCAATGTCCAATCCATTTAGAAATAGTCTGTTTTGAAATTGCTTTTCCTTGGACTGCAGGGGTGTAAGCTACAAAAAGCTGTTCAGACTTCCTACTGGCCTTGGTTCTGTCCAGGTAGTATCGAAGTTGTCTATGAATGTCCAAGGTATGCAAAAGCCTTTCCCCTTATTCTCAGGATTGGGGAAGAAAGCAGGCAGATGAATGGCTTGATTTAGAGAAACCCTAGATACCACCTTTGGCATAAAGGTAGGGTTGGTCCTTAATGAAACCCTGTCTCTGTGGAAAATAATAAAGGGTGGTATTGCCATTAGGGCCTGTAGTTCCGAGACCCTTCTTGCTGAGGTAATTGCCAACAGGAAGGCTGTTTTCCATGAGAGAAATTGCAAGTCAACTGAAGCTGCTGGCTCAAAAGAAGGTAGAGTCAGTTTTTCTAAGACAAAATTGAGGTCCCAGGCTGGCACTGGGGCCTTTCTTGGTGGCTTAATGTTCTTGATTCCCCTGAGGAATTGTCTTAGTAAGGGGTGAGAGAAAACAGGAGGATCAGTGTTGTATCTAGCTGAAATAGCAGATGCATGTATCTTTATTGAAGAATATGAGAGGCCACACTGTAACATATCTGCCAAATATTCCAAGATAAGTGGGATGTTCAGTAATGATGCATCATGCCCTTTGCTGGTATTCCAATTGCTGAATCTTTTCCATTTTGCTAAGTAGACCTTTCTGGTGGACGGTCTTCGAGCCTCTGTTAGTATCCGCTGAACTTCCTTGGAGAGAGATAAGCTGAAGTTATTTATGGGATCTCCCAGGCTGTTAGCTGCAGTGTCTGAAGGTTTGGATGCAGTGTTTCGAAATTGTGTTGAGTCAAAAGTAGAGGCCACTGAGGGAGGGCCCACCTCCTGGTGTGACATATGCTCCATAGTAGTGGGTAGCAGTGTTGTCTTGGCCAATCCGGAGCTATTATGATTCCCTTGTGCTTCTCTGCTTTGATCTTTAGTAATACTGAGGTCATCAGTGGCAGAGGTGGGAATGCATAGATTGCTAGGGAGTTCCAGTTGAATGAAAGAGCATCTATTTTCCAAGCCTTTGGATGGTATGTCCTTGTGCAAAATTTTGGTAGGAGATGATTGAGGTGAGAGGCAAATAGGTCCACTTCTGGCTTGCCCCATGTCGAAGTGAGTTGTCTGAAAGCCTTCGGATGTAACCTCCACTCGTGTGGATCTGTGAAATTCCTGCTTAGGCTGTCCGCCAACACATTGTCTTTTCCTGGAACAAACTGGGATTGTAACTGGATGTTTAGGCTCAGTGATTTCTCCCAAAGCTGCATTGTCAGTCTGCAAAGGGGTAAGAGTGGGTGCCCCCCTGCTTGTTTATGTACCACATCACAGTGGTGTTGTCTGTCCGTATCATTAAGTGACCTTGCTGGAGTTGGTTTTGAAAAGCCTCGATAGCATGCATTACTGCCAGCATTTCCTTTTGGTTTATATGCAGATGTGTTTCCTTTGGAGACCATTGTCCTTGTATACACCTGCCTTCCATGTGCGCCCCCCATCCGAGGTCTGAGGCGTCTGTAGTCATGGTCTGTGTTATCTGTGGTTTTTTGAATGACATATCTGTGTTTTCCTGGCTCACCGAGGCCAACCATAGGAATTCCTTTTGTAGGCATGGAATGAGTGGTATGATTGTCTCCAAGTTGTTGCTGTGCTGAGACCAAACGCTTTTTAGGTACCATTGAAGCTTTCTCATGTGTAGTTTTGCTAATGGAACCAGTAGAATGCAGGATGCCATGTAACCCAGGGCCTGTAGGAATCTCCTTGCAGTCATCTGGGTGAGTTTTGCTAAACCTTTGAAGTATTGAGTTAACTTCTCTTGCTTGTCTTCTGTCAGGTAAGCCATCTGAGAGGCTGTGTCTAGTTTGGCTCCTAAGAAGATTATTTGCTGGGATGGCTGCAGTCTTGACTTTTGGAAGCTGACTGTGTATCCCAGAGCTTGAAGTAATCGTATGACATATTCCAGATTTTTTGTCAACATCAATTTGTCGTCCACTTGTATGAGGCAGTCGTCCAGGTACGGGTAAATTTGTATACCCTGGAGCCTGCAATGAGCAATTACTGAAGCCAGGCATTTTGTAAACACTCTGGCAGTAGATAAGCCAAATGGCAATGCTGAGAATTGATAATGCTCTGGCCCTGCAAGAAATCTGAGGTATCTTCTGCAGCTGTGTCTGATAGGGACATGCAGGTATGCCTCCTTGAGGTCCAGAGTAATCAGCCACGACTCCTTGCCCAGCATGGGAAGGAGTTGCTGTAGAGTCAGCATTTTGAACTTTGGTACTATGAGAAAGGTGTTTAATGCGGACAAGTCCAGTATTGGTCTCCATTGAGTTTTTCTTGGAACAAGGAACAGTCTTGAGTAAAACCCCTGTTCTTGTTCTTGTTGTGGAACTCTTTCTATTGCTTTCATTCGAGTTAGCAGAGTGATTTGCTTGATAGCCTCTGCCCTTTGATGTTGTGGTAGATTTGGCATGCCTTGTTTTCTTGGTAAGGTATGAAAATGAAACCTGTACCCTTGGTCTATAATGTCCAAAATCCATTTGTCCTTTGTCAGTCTGTGCCAGTTTTCTGCAAACAGAGATAATTTCCCACCCAAGGGAGCTTCCAGTTGTTCCCTGGTAGGCGGTAGTAGAGGAAAGTCATTGAGATTGTGGTTGTTGGGCAGGAGAAACCCCTGCGTCACCTCTTTGGTTTCCTGGCTGCCATTGATGTCCCCTGTAAGGGCCTCTGTATTGGCCTCTTCCTCGCCACGCCTGTTCTTACCCCTTTGAAACTTTTCTGGATTAGGAAAGGACCAGTTTTTTGAAGGCCAATTCCTACTGAATCTGGGGGGTTGAACCTGGAGGAAATCCTTTACAGTTTGAACTGATTTAGCTTTTTCTTCGATGGTCTTTAACACATCCTTAGCATTTGCACCAAAACGCTTGTTCTTTTCCAAAGGTGCATCCAGAAGTTTTGCTTTTACATGATCTGGTAGAGGTTGATCTTTTAACCAAGCATGTCTACACATCACTGCCCCTGTCATAGCTGCCCTACATGAAGCTTCCAGTGCATCATATCCACACTGCAGGAAGTGATTGCTTACTTGCTGAGTGTTATGTACAGCTTCCTGCAAAGTCTTCCTGTCTAAAGGATCAGGAGAAGCTAATGTTTTTTGTAAATCTTCTAAAAGATAATCCTGAAATTGGAACATATGAAAAAGGCAATTTAAAGCTCTCATAGATAAGGTAGTGGATGTGTAAACCTTTTTACCCCATCTCTAATGACCTTGCTTCCTTGTTGGAGGGCAAAGGATTTTTTGAGGTGGAGGCTGAAACTCCTTTAGGCCCCTGTGAAATAGTTTCCAAATCAGCAATATGGGCCCTGAATAAATGGGAATGAGTTTCTGGGACCCTGTAATACCTGTCTGGCTTGGCTGGAGCAGGAGGAAGAGAATCAGGGTAGCACTAGAATCAGAATACAAATCATCCAGAACATCAAGTACAGGAGGAATAGCTAAGGGCCTGTGCTGAGGCTTCTTAAGGAAAGTCCTAAGGCGTTTCCTGGAATCAGAATATTCCTGACCCTGCCACTTGAAATGTTCCCTCATGGTGTGCAGAACTTCCCCAAAAGAAATATCCTCAGGAGGGGAGGCCGAAGGTATGGAATCTTCTGCATCCGAGTCCTCATAGGTCTGGAAGAGCTCTTCCTGGCTATCAGAGTGGACAGAGCCCTCAGAGTCTTCATCTGAAGGAGTAGGGTCAGAGGGTTCAACCCGGGGCCTTTTATCAGGAGGAGGCTGGGATGCTCTCTCAGGATGGGCCTGTGAACCTTTAATCATGGAAATTAAATCAGCCGCCATGGACATAATTTGTGTCTCCGGAGTCGGCTGAGGTAAGGATTTAGAAGTAATATGCTTTGTTTTGCTGGCTGCCTTAGCCCTAGTGTAGGCCTTAATAGACATGGCCATAGGAGGCCTGGCATCTCCACGTGCAGGAGTGACCTTGTCTACAGCAATGGTCTCGGGCATTTCCTCAGTTTCGGTATCCGGAGGAAAATCTATAACTGGCGTTGGAGTAATGTCTGGAATCGGAGTCGTCGGTAATGCGGTGTCTTCGGTTCGGAGCGGTGGAGAGACCATCTCAGAGGGAACCGGAGCACTCGCGCTAGGTTTTGGCATGGAGTCGGTGGTAGACGCGGGCCGAGGATGTCGGTCCCTGTCTTTTCGCTTTTTGGGAGTTTGCGATGTCGGAAGATCCGACGGCATGGTGTAAGCAAATTTATCGCCGAAAAAATCTTCAGCGAACTCCCCGCCTGAGAGTGCGCTTGTTGAAGCGAGCACAGGCTACACAGGCCGAGACGTCGTGGTCTGGGCCCAGGCAAGGGAGGCAGTAAGAGTGGAAATCCTTATGAGGTATTTGTTTACCACAAAAAAGACAATTGTTAACTTTTTCAGTAATTTCTGACATCGGCTGAGGCAAGAAAAGGTCCCCAACGGGTACTTAGCTTTTGATGACTTCGGTATCGTAGAATACAGGAGCTGACCGACCGGCACTTGCGAACTGCTTCTGCTTCGGGCACCGTGCGGCAAGAAAGACTGAAGAAAATGGCGTCGGCTGATGCTTATATACTCCAGCCGCTCTGACGTCGGAGAGAAATGCGAGCCGACGTCGGACCCAGACTTTGGAATCCGGCCGACCGAGGGCTGCCTGAGGCAGGACAACCCATATGTTATGACTGCAGTTGCATTCTTGAAGGACATCATTGCAATTAACTTGGCCTGCCTGACTACATTAAACAAAAGACTGCAAGCGTAAACTACAACAGCAAAGAAGCAGACTAGTTCAGCAAGAAGTTAATGTGCTGCCTTACACATTTATAAAGCAGTAACCTTACTGTAAGTCCAGCATACACTGGCAGACTTAATGGGTTTTAACTAAAGTCCTAACTCAGTTACATGACACTGTTCTATCTGGTGCCACAGAGATGCAATGCTATCTCACATCACCTAGCTCCCCACCTCATTTCTCAGATGGTGCGTCTTCTGTTCCTGCATGTCCTCCCTGTGTCATTAATTCTCAGCAGGTGATCCACTTACCTCCTTCAACCCAAAGATATGCCACACATGAACTGTCAGTCTCCAAATTACATGGAGGTGTCCATGCCTTGAAAGTGTGTGTGTGTGTGTGTGTGTGTGTGTGTGTGTGTGTGTGTGTGTGTGTGTGTGTGTGTGCCATTGCATTGCATGAAAGACTGGCATTTCGTATGGAATCAATTTCATGTCTTGTGCCCACTGGTTGCGTGAACAAGCTCTAGCTCCCCCTGTAACTCTGAAAAGGTTAAAGCAGTTAACTGGAAAATGAATAGATAAAATGTATTATGTCTGCAGTTTCATGCAGAAATCAGTAAATTGTTTACATCCTAACAGTAAGAATCTCTCCTTTGCAAGACTAACATTTTAAATATTATCAAGTTATTTTTGATAAATAAGTTCTAATGCCAGCAACCACACACACATTCATGCAAACATCCTCCATACAGGAAAGCTGTGCTCCTTAACGTTTTTTTTCTTAACTCATATTACTACCTCAACCCTTCCATATTGGGAGGTAAGGGTCACCACTCTCTCCCCAGTATGGAATACTGGACGTGTAAAAATAAAAATCTGACACTACCAGGCAGCAAGAACTGTACAGTCCCCATGTCAGACATCCAATTTAAAAAAACAACTGTACTGCAACAGTTATGCCTGTTCAGTCCAGGGGTGGATCCTAAAAGTGCTGCATATCTTATGTATAATGAGCGTTACAAGAAGTACAAAAAGCTTCACTGAGTCTAAGCTTGCAGGCTGATCAGCATTTGCCTATGTACAGCAACTCTTGCAAAATGACATCATCTGAGAGAGATGTAACCCCCTTCACAATGGCGTCACTTAAATCATATGAACTTACCTCAGAGGGGTTCTTTTCTACTTCTCCACTATTAGCACAGCCAACATTAACAGTTCAGTACAGTTTACAGAGAAGACAAAGTTGCTGACCATCTGACTACTGTTAATGTCTTGGTATAGCATACTCAACCTAATATGCTGCATTTCTTATGCTGTCATCCAATAAGCTTTAAAAATATCAACTGTCTCAGACTAGTTTTAACATTATTAACTAACAGTTAAACTGAGTACAGAGGTAAAAGGACTGCTGTCCAGCTTTATTCTAGTTAAAGACATATATTGTTTATAAGCTTCTGCATTCAGTTTTGGTAGCAGTCTTACTTTTGCGTCTATTTTACTGCTTGCTGACCTAGCTTACCTGGATTTACTCATGACATAAAGGCAACATATTTAACAATTTCAGGAATCCACCTTGAAATTTAAGGGTATGTTCCTAAAATGGCATGTAAAACATTCTACTAAAGGCATTCTGAATAATCTAACAAGGCCAGTCCTGTAAATATTTTAATAATTTCTACTACATTAACGGTTTTGCCTCCAGTTATTCACTTTCTTTGTTTCATACTAGTCCATAAAGTAGCCAGCTCTCCTAGCAAAAATCTGACAAATTGTACACACATAAGAATTCTCCTTTAATTAAGAAGCATTCCAACTACTGCATTTACATTCTTACATTATGCATTGATGTACATAATGTAAGACTGTATTAGTCCATCAAAATACTTATACTTTATGGGAATCCCAAGAACTGTGCTTGTAAAGATTTACTGAAATAAGCAGTTAATGGATGCCACTGCCCTGGCTACATCCTGTGAGTTTGCTATCTTCTTTTTCTAATAATTTGAGAATGTTTTGGGACTTTACTGAAATACTGCACTGCCACAGTTCTTACCAGCTTTATATTAGGTATGTGCCTTAATGCAGTATCATACCTCTCAAGTGTACCTCATTACGAGGAACGTACCTCATTTGGGGTCTTAAAAAGTTCATGTTCCTCAAAGTTCCTCAATGTTCCACATTGAAAGACTCTGTCACACATTCAGTGTTAGGAATTTTTTTAAGTGAAATCCATGGTAAATAGAAATTAATCATATTAATTCTTTAAAAGATCTTCTTTATAAGTAAAATCAGCATATTTTAACCATCCTATGGCCTTCCTAGTTAAAGTTGTTAGTAAGCCATTAGTATGTGTTCCACATTTTGCCCATTTGTTCCACATTATGAGGGCTAGTGTTCCTCATTTTGGAGATGGAAGGTTGAGAGCTGTGTGCAGTATACTGCACAATACAACTGGCAGTTTTCTTTTAACATGCAACATCTGATAAAGTCTGCATTTAGAAAATTAACTTCCATATTATTTCTATATTTTTAGTTACTATGGACTAATACATGCAAGTATGGAAAGAACATGAATAGAAAAGCACCTTCCCTTATAAAATACTGCTCTCTAGTGGTTAGATGCATCAAAGAAATACAAAGACAATTGAGGGAGAGGATGCACACACTTCTCTTTCACTCTTCCTACCCCACTCCTTCTAATGCACAAGTGAGGTAATGAGCTTTTATGAAGCAGCAAGGACTCTAGATAAATTAATCTAACAATTATTAAATTAAAATAAATGATATTCTAAACAAAAAATGGAACCTGTCCTTAATTTTTCAGTTTATCATAAAATTATAAAAAAAAAATAATTCTGCTATTGCACAAATTAACAATCCATTTGTTTAAGAAAGGATAGATTCAAACTGGTATGTCTCCATGGTTTGCGATCAGCCTTGAAGCTCATAAACTTGAAAGTCATAATCCCGAGATCATATTACCTGAAAACCACAACGTCTATAAATCTCAAATACTGAATCCCCTACCAGTGTGAACCTAGGAATGAGTGCTAACACGGGTCCTCATGGGGTGTAGATCAAGGAACAAGTGCTAACATGGGACCTGCAAAAGGGGGGGGGGAGTCCAGGAGTTCCATACTGTGGTCTTCAAAGCTTTGGTCTCAAAATTACAGTTTAGGGATTATAATTTTCAAGATAGTAGGGGTTCAAGACTGTGATAGTAAACAGTTTCCGCACACAGAACAATTTTTTAAGATGGCATCTGCTGCAGACCTTCATCATTTGAAATAATACATGTAAACTCTTCTGGAAACTGCCATTTGGGTCAGAGGACAGGTTCTTCAAATCTTACTTCCAGATAATTTTATATGGTACAACAGCCGGCCAGCTTTCAAAGCTTTCAGAGCACTTCCACAGGCCCAAACCATTACTGAGCTCAAGCTGAGCTGACTAAAAGTCAGGTTTGGGAGCCAAGCCCTTCTAAACTTTCATGCCCACAGAGGGAGGGAGGCTAAAGCCCTGAGAGAACAAAGCTTGGAATACAACTATAAAAGTCCACATCCAATCATAAAAAATGCACAAAAATAAGGGGGAGGGAGCAGTTTCTGCAGTAGTGATCATTCAAACATTTACTGTTATGTAAAGTTTACTTGTATAACTGTACTACATATTCTTCATTAGATCACTGCTGCCGTAGCATAAGCTGTATGGGTAGATCACTGTACCTTAACATGACTAAGAGGAGGAAGGATAAGGGTCCAGGAGCTCCTGGAGAATGGTCCTAGCAAAGCCTGTCCTAGATCTGGAGAAGGAACCTAATTTATAGTGCTTTCTAAAAGTGCTGTTTCTAGAATGCTTCAGCAATCCAACCTTTACCAAACATTCACTGATGAAGCCAAGGCCCTGGCAGAATAGGCCTTGATAACGCTGTCTGGAATTATTTTGCTGTGGGGGGGGGGTATAACAAAGTAATAGCATGATACAACCATTTTGAAATAGTCTGCATTGACACAATTTGTCTTTTTGTTAACTTCAAAAAAAAAAAGAACTGATCACAGGAGTACCTGAGCTGTTAGTTAGTAGATGATTCATAGTATGGAGTACCCTTTTTCCCTTATTTTTGGGTTCTAGAAGGAAGATACATAAATAGATAGCTTATCTTAAAATAAACTTGCATACCTACTTAGGCATAAATGAAGGATTAGTACTTAAGGAAACCATATCTTCGTGGAAAATGAGATACGGTTGACCCAACATGAGAGCCTGCAATTGAGATACTCCTCTTGTAAAGATTAGTAGAACAAGTAAGACTGTTTTCCATGTTAAAAAACTCACGTTGGCCAGATGAGCTACTTTAAAAGGAGCAAAATTTACTTTTTCTAACAAAAAATTATGATCCCAAGAAGAAGCCACCTATTTCCTAGGAGGCTTCTTATGCAACAGCCCATTCAAAAACATTTTCACATGAGGTTGCATTAAAAGAGGGGGATCCATGGACAGACATGCTGAAATGGCTGACAATGAACCTTGACTGAGGAGTAAGATAGGCCATGGCACAGTAACTCACAATGCAGAAATAAAGAAACACTAGCTTTGACTGGGTTCTGGTTCTTTTGTTAGCACCAACTAGAAATTCTTTCCATTTACTACTATATGATTTTCTAGTAGCAGAGGCTTTCTTGCCTCTATTAATACGTGCTGCATGTCCTCAGAACAAAAGGTGTCTAAAATATATTAAAATTCTATCATCCAGATAGGCAGCTGCTGTTGTTTTGAGTGAGACTGTATCAAACACCCCTGCTCTTGTAGGAGTAAATCAAGTCTGTGAGGAAGCTGTTGCCTGAGCCAGAAGAGTCCCCACAATGATCATTGTGGAATCTTCAGAAGGACCCTAGATATTTGCTGAAAGGGTGGAAAAGCAAAGAGGAAAATTCACATCCTAAAAAGAAGAAAATAAAATATAACTGTCTTCTAGGCCTTCTTGCATAGCATCCTGGAGCAAAATTCTGCTAACTGATTAATGTAAGTGGAGGAAAATTCATTTATTTGAAGTGTTCCTGCAAAGATGGATTAATTCTGTGAAGATCCTCTCATTTAGTTTCCATTCATGAGGGTTTGGTCCTGGCCCTGTTTAGATTTTCTGCAGCACAATTTTCTTTGACGGTATACAAGATACCTGCAGACTGGGATTGTGCTGAAAATCTATATCCCAGGCTGTCATGGCTGGTCTGCACAGAGGATAAGATCTGGTTCTCCACTGCTTGTTTATATACCACATTACTGTGGTGCTGTCCGTAAACACTTGAAGAGGTCCCCGGGACGTATTTTATGTTTATATATTTTGGTCTGTCATTTTTGTTCTTAGGACCCTACACTTTTTTTCCCCATAGAGTTTGCTCTCCAAGCAAAGTCTGAAGTGTCTGTTGTGATGAACTGTGCTAGAGCAGGAAGGAAGAAAGAATGGTAGACTTGGATTCTGAGAAATTTGGTGCATCTACCATAAAATCTTTTTTTACAAATCCCAAAACTGGAATTTGACATGTCAATGGATGTTGATGATAGGATCATAAAGATTTCAAGTATGTTTGGATTCCCCTCATGTAGTTTTGCAAGTAGTATCCAGAGCATTACAAATGCTATAAGACCCAGAATCCTGAGGAATTCCTTGTTGAGACAGTAGTCTGAGTGGAAAACTCAGGAAAAGAATTAAATACACATCTACTTTTTCCAGTGGAAGAAAACTCTGTGAACTGAGGTGTCCAGGAGACACAGTAAGAAAACAATTCTGTGAGGAGGAGTCAGACAAGACTTCTGCAAGTTCTCTTGGAATCCCAGACTCTGTAAGAGATCCCCTACTCAAGTGAGAGATTCCTAACACTTTGATAAAGATTATGCAAAGATAAGCAAGTTGTCTAAAGAAGGAAAAAAATGTAAATTCCTTGATGTCTGCAGTACGGCTACCACAGGAACTACACTTTGTGAATACCCTTAAAGCAGTAAATTGACCAAAGGGTATTGAAGAGGACTGATAATATGATCCAGATACAGAAAGAGAACTGATAATATGAATCATATGATTCAGATACAGAAAACATTAAGAAACATCTGAAATCTGGATCTGTAGGAATGTGATGACGAGCATGTTTTAGATCAAAGATCACTAGAAAATTCAAATGGGGACTAAGGGCTAACTAGTTGTGAAGAGTCAGCATTTTGAACTTGGGTAATATTACAAACAGATTCAGAAAAGATAGATCCAAAGCTGGTCTCCAAGAATCTTCTTTCATTCCACCAGGAACATCCCTGAATAAAACAGTTCCCCTAACTGAGGAGAAGGGAAAGCATCTGTCATCCCCTGAGCAAGCCAATGCTTAACGAGAAGAGGGAAAAGAGTCTGGTCTGGCAGGTGAGGAGGAATTCCTTGAAAGGGGGGGGGGACTCCGACTGTTTATTGTAACACTGACAGATTACTCTCAGAGCCCATCTGTCTGAAACTATCTGTTGTCAAAGAGACAAAAATGGATGTTCAGACTTTCTGGAAGGATTAAAGAACTGCCATGGTCATTGTGGTGGTTGGAAATCCTTCATATAGTCATTCAGACTTATTAGATGGCCCCTTGTTCTCGGGGGGGGGGGTTCTGCTTTCTTTTTGGAACCTCCCTGCCATTGCTTTTTAAAATGTTTGTTTATCAACTGCTCTCTTGTCAAACTTGAAGGGGGATGAAAAATCTGAGAGTTCCCTTGGACCAGCTTTCTTCTCTCATCCCACATTTTAATGACCACTGTAGGAAAATTTCCAAAAAATAGCTCCCTATCCATGGGATAATTTAAAATTTCATTTTTGGAATTCTCTGGGAGGGTTTGATAATGCAGCCAGGCAAACCTCTTCCTAAAACTACCAACAGCCCCACAGATGGCATTAGAAAAATCATTTGCACATTTAAAACAGTGGAAAATCACACAAAGCCGGTTTCTCCTCAACAGAGGAAACAAACGCCAAGGTTTTCCTCATATTCTCACAAGAGGCAAGCATAAATTTCAACATAAGAGCTTGACAGTTGAGAACTGAACAAAATAAATTTCAACATAAGAGCTTGACAGTTGAGAACTGAAAAAAAAAAGAGTTGTAGAAGACTAGACATTTTTCCCCGAAATCTATCAAAAGCCTTCCCATCTTTGTCAGAAGGCGACGAACTGGTATTAACCAAATGTTTAACAGCAGCTGGATTCCCTAAAGCAATAGCTTCTGTGTTTGATCTAGGGTGAGTGTATAAAAATTTAAAAGACTTTAAAAAACTTTATATAGTCTCTGAATTTTTGAGGCAGCAGGACGACTGTCAGTAAAATTGCAGGCTGACAAAAACATCCTCTAAAGCAGACACAGCAGGAGGAATAGGAGCAGGTTCTGGAAATTCCAGTTGTAACAAATCACAGTACTTCCTCATGGACTGAGAAATGTCACTGTTTTCCACTGAAAGAACTGATTTAATCTGCAAATAGTTTCAGAGAGAGAGAGAGAGAGAGAGACTCTCTCAAAAGTACTTGACAAAGCCACACTTACCTCAGAATTTGAATCAAGAGTTCTGAGCAGACAACATACAAACTTTCCCTTCAGAATCATTTTGAGGTTCAAACTTTTGAATCTCTTCAGAAAATGAATAATACCTTTTTCTTTTACCAGAAACAGCCATACAGGAAGGGGAAAAAGCCTGCAATAAACCCTGAGCTAAGCCTAATGAACTATTCCTATCTGGGATAACTGAGACAGAAGACATATGTTTAAACTTTTGCTTCTATTTGACAGGAATTTCTATAGAAACATCCGCTTTTTGTTAGCAAAAACCTCCCTAGAGATGGCACAGCATTCTAGCTAGACAGAGTGGTATTCTCTGCTCCTTCTCACATGACTGGCAGACGTGGCTCTCCCTTGCCCATGAAGAGCACTCCAACAGCCACAGAGGATGCGTCTAACCCCCCAGTACATGGTGACTTTAGAGACTATACCAGTTGGATCCAAGGAAAAAGATAAGTGGTACAAGACACCAGCTTTGTCACAGCAGTCTCACCCATCTATGGCTGAGGTACTTTAGCAGCCTGATATGCTGGCAAAGGTTATTTAACAGTTTTCTTTTTTTGTGGCTGGAAACAATAAGAACTGAGGAGCTAGTAGGTTATTCCATGGTTAAGCTGAAAAAGGTCCCTCAAGCCAGGGAAGCCTGACAGCAATAGTAGGTAAAACAGACAAGTTGTATAAAAGTAACCTTTTCAATATTAAAGCAGTTTAAACACTTGCCCAGCTTACAAAAGAAAATAATACACCTTTTTCCACAGATAAATAGTTTAAAGTTAGTTTTGAGCTAACAGTTTGGGTGCATACAAGGTGCTTGGAAAGCTTTCAAAGCTGTCTAGCGGTTATATTCTTAGCACAATATAAGCCATACAGCAACAATAATCAACATGAACAACATCTGTAATTCCTGGAAAGATTTTCTGGCATGGTTTACTGCCTCTGCCTTTCACACAAAATACCAGACGGAATACCTACTGTTGCTTTACTTTATACTAACATGAATTTTGCTCAACGTGTACAGAAATGGCATATAGTCATCTAACTTACAGAGCAAGCAATAATGTTTTGTACTGACTGCTACACTGAGTTTTCTTAGATCATACGTACAGGCATCCTGCTGTATCAACACTACTACCTGCAGCAAAAAACAAGAGAGTCAGAGACACAAATAAGAGCAGAAAGGCATTAGAATTTAAATGCTACAAAAGAAGTGGACTTAGGTAAAGGAAAGTCAGATTAGGTGAATATAACACATTAGGTGACTGAAACAGATTTTTTTGACTGCTAACCAAAGCAGTACACTAGACACAAGATGTAGATATGGGCAGTTCAGACCTTAGTAAAGCATTCAATCCATTTCTATGCACACTGAAAGTAGAGATAAGCCCAGAGGTACATGTTTTGGTAGAAGGATGACTAGTAAGATGGACGCAGAATATAACTGTGAAGGAATCGCTCTGTGAAGAAAGCTGACTTGTGACCTCCACCTGAGGATTTTATGCAAACTACTTTTAAGGTCATTGCAAGTGATTTGCAGAGAAATTGCAAGTTAAAGTATGTCTGTACCATGAATGGCTCCAAGGTTTGCACAGACAGTTGGAAAGTAAGATAGTATGGAAAAGGCTGAGGAAGAGCGTGTCCAGACATGAAGAATTGCTAGATGCACGACATCATTAGCTCATTACAAAGAAATTGATAACAAGCTCAGAAAAGAGAGATGCCTATAGCAGAAAAGGAAATGAACCTATGTGAGGTCATATATGATAAGAAACAATGGTGACATCTAGGGGATCTAAGACACATGACAAGATATCAAAGTACTTCTCAACAGCAGACAGTCAAACCAAGCAGATCCCTCAAAACTAAAAGATGACATCTCCTACAGCAAATCAGTTATGGCAAATGTAAAAAAATACAAGTCCAAGCAAGCAGAGAGTAAAATGGAAACCACTGTTCAAGACAAACTATTCAATTAAATCATTTTTGAATGCGTAACATTTCAACAAACAAGTTTCCGTTTGCTTGACTGGAGTTGTATTTTTGTCATTGTCATTACAGATTGGCCGTTGTGGGTCAATATGGCAATTATAGAAAATTTGTAACAGATGTAGGAGTGCTGAATGTTAGGAGAGCATTCTAACTATCTGCAGGAAGGACAGTACAGCATGTCACAGTTTAGAGCTAGAAACAAAGTATGTTTGTTTGTAAAGGTCTCATGGGGCACCTTTTGCTGGATTATGGGTTAGAGGTCTTAAATTATGTGTTTTTTCTCACCAAGAAAACTACATAGAACAAATGAGGACAACATGACTAAGTATTTTCTATCCTTCTTACCTTTATTTCCCAGTGGAAGAATATTCACCGCTTCTATGGGTTCATCTTCTACAATATGCCTAGGGTCCACCATGCTTTCTGACTGGCTGACAGAAGAGATAGTCCCAGGCTGCTCAAGTAATTCCAGCAGGCTCTCACAGGCTGCATCTGCTGACTCAGACCATAGGTTGCTTCCACCTTGATTTCCTGCGTCCCTTGAGTCCTCCTCCTCTGCTTCTCCTTCATACCAGTCATAAAACAACACATACACACATAAATTTTACTAAACATACACATACATTTCTCAAATTCCAGAAGATCCTACCATCGCTATAGATGGACTGGAAGAGGACCGCATATGTCAAGATTGGAAGGTCAACAAATTCTAGAACTTTCAATGGGGCTGCAATAATACCTTGTGAATTAAAAAAATGCAAAATGTTCTTCAGATAACTTCAGACTTACTATAACAGTTTTAGTGTTATGACTTAACAGAAAACGATGCTAATCAGTGTGTTAACACTCTAAGAATAAGGGTGATTCTTTTAAGGAGATGCAGATAAAGAATGCCTATATGGATAACGTAACTGTGCAAAGATCTCACTTAGGGTGAAGGTGGGAAGGTTGTTAACCTCAGAGAAAAAGAGTGGCACAAGCTAAGAAAGACCCCACTGATGTAACCCATTTCTGTATGGCATATACAACTAAAGGCACCAATTCACTGCAGATTTATACAACTTCTAAAACAATGGAAAAAATCTATAGCAAAAGCAGACTGGGTCAGATGGGAAAACTAGATCAAGCGTTTTAAACATGTCAGCTATTCAAAATAGTAATTTTGTCTTTTCATCTTGTACTAGCAAGTATAAAACTGGCAGTTAAAGGGCCCCATTGTACACAAACATGTGCAATACATATGGCTGACCCAGATAAAATGCAAGCCTCACTTTGATTCTATCTGGAGTTTTCAGATGGTTATGCACACTGCACATTACATCTTCATGGTAGGAGTCACCCCGAGGCTTATACAATGCAGTCTGCTCTGTACGAGTTCTTCAATTGGGACTAGATGTCCATTATAAAATGAGCACAAAGACTACTGCATCCTAATTGGGCAATGCATCCTAACTCGGCAAACAGCATGTTCAAGATGGGATATTAACCTGCAGTTACATGTCTTTATAAAATGTAGCCATTGCCATAAATGGAATAAGGCTGTTCCCAAAATCTGCTATGCTGAATCAGCATACATTCTCAGACAGGTGCAGCCCTCAGCAAAGACTTATGCCCCATCCACCTCGAAGCTGAATCAGTATTCTGTTACAACATAACCCCCCCTCCCCGTGCTTCAGTGCTTAATTCTTCCTTGACCACTGCCACTCACCAGGCTACTTGTCAGTGCTTTTCCCCTTGTCTAGCATCAGCTATAACCAAGTGCTTGGGTACTGCATCTCCAAGGCTCTAGGATACTGTTCTACCAAATTCTGTCATATTGTTTATTCCATCACTGGTGACTAATCCTCTTCTGGCACAGCTGGAAGCCTGTTTTTTTCTACATTTAATGGAAGGTATTTTAAGGAAGGGATCTGTTAAAAACAAGAAGGAAGACAAAATAAGAATTCTAATTCTAACCAAAAAAGTTATGGTTATGAAATATTTTTGGCCAGTAACATCCAGATGTTCATCAAAAGGAATATAGTCATGCAGAAAGCACACAGCCGATTTTAACACACAAACATTACATTATGAATAACCGCTGCAGACAGAGGTATTCAGATAAATGCTTAAACTGACTGTGTACAAACCCAACTTAATGGCAATTTTAGAATTTTTACAAGGATAAAAGGACGTTCATAAGGGTTAATTTGGTCATCCTTAACATGTGAAATCTATCTGGGGCTAGCCATAAACATGATGCATTATTCAGATACATCTCCTTGGTTACAGGTACCTGATGCTGCGGAAGACGGTGACTCAGTATAATAACAGCAGCACATAGGAACTGTTGTGGTAGCAACTAGATTTAATTTTATAAACTAATTAACAGGAAGCTTCATCTTCTGTCAGATAAGCAAAAAACTGGTTCTTTGTGGATTATATTGCTGCCCCACAGAATGATTACCAAATTGAATCTTTTCTAGAGACAAACAAGACACTCCATTTCTGATTAAAAAGAAATGCAGAGCAGAAGGAAAACAGAACAGAAGAGAGGAGAATGCTGGTGCAGAGTAAGGATCAGAGAGGCATGGATCCCAAGGGCATAAGAGAGTGTGACAGAGAAGCATTGTCTAGTAAGAAAAATATGAAACCAGAGAACAAGAAACTTGACCCCAACTAGAAGACAAGTGGTTTGTGGTTAGTATACATGTGCTGTTAGACAGATGGCTGCACCCATGCTCTCAGACTGAGTAAGAAAACAAAGAATAAATAAGCATGGGATTTCATCTCAGCTACAGAAGTAATTATGTCACAATCATGACCTCCAGAAATCTGATCAAAAGCCCACAAGAGCAGGGGAGCAGCTGGAAAACAATAATAACCCACAGAAGGAAAATGGGGTTAGCATTGTTAAAAATAATTCTTGCAGATAAATACTATTATAACACACATCTCGGTTCTGGCTTTTCTGTTTAGTACTGGCCCAAGTTCTATCCGACTGCAGAAAACTAGTAAGCCAACAGAAGAAACTTTTTGAAACCCCTGTTGTCATCATTCTCCTTCCAGGTAACCAGTGCAAATGTATACTTGTAAGTATACCACAAACCAAAGAAATGCTAACAAACAGTATGCATTAAAAAAATGAAAAGCATAAAATACCTGCCATCTTGTTGTAGTCTGCAAACAATCCTTCACTCTGTAAATGAACAGAAATGAAAAGTCTGAATTACAAACTCAGAAAACTTTTTTTTTATTATTTTTGCTTTTGTATAAAAGTGACATTGTACTGTAAATCTGATTTCTCATCTCGGTAAAGTCTGCCTTTCTGGAATCTTCCCTTTTAAACATTTTCTTCATGCTATGCAATTCTCTACCCACAGATGTATAGCATCAGGTTATCACAGCTTTGTCCCAAGCTCCATCAGCAAACTGGTTTGCCTCAAGTAGCATTCCTTGTAGCTTGAAGCAGCATGGGGGGGGGGGGGGGGTTAGATGATACAGGCTTGCCCATCCTGGGATGCAGTCCATCCACTGCAATGCTGGCACCTCCTATAGAAGAGCACTGCATACACAGTATGGGTCAAGAACATGTGCTCTGCCCTTGACAAACTCAGTCTGAGGGGTAGCCTTCATAGGATATGTACAGGAATGCACACACACAACAGCGGAAGGTATAGCATGTTTTTTTTTTAATATATAAGTGCACAGCTGCCACAGAAGGAATTAAGGGCAAGAAAAAAAATTCAAGTGCTTCCTGGACAAAGACCCACCATGACTTGGTCTCATCCTGCTGATGCGGGACAAGTCAGCATGATCTCAAACAATGTTTTCCTACTGCAATGTACAGAGAAATGGCTGTAAAGAATAAACACAAAGTAAAGTATGAAGAACAATGGATATGTACAGTGTTCTCCCTCTCATTCTTCTTCAGTAAGTATATTATCCATTATGAAAACATTAAGGTAGAACAATAGTAAATACGTGGTGTGGGCAGAGATTACTCTACTGTAATATTTGCAAAATATATAGCTGTCACACTTCCATTCCTTTAAGTACCCACAATATTCTATACAGAGTCATGGGAAGCCAGGACCTACCCAGGCAAGCAATGTAGGAAAACAATCTTAGGAAAAGCTCCAGTCCATCTCAAGACGCAATGCACACATGCACGTGCACACACAAACAAACGTGTACAAAAATTCTTCCTTAAACTGTTTAATATATTCGCAATTACCTAATTGCTTATTAAGTCTAATTACTGCTTGTACCAACACTGACAATTATGTCCTGCAGACAGATGAATTTATAATTAACAAAGGACATTAGGAGGTATGCTGCTTAGATTTACAAGATCAGCAGAAGGTTTTAGTTACGTTTATATATACATATATACATATATATATATATACATATATATATATATATATATATATATATATATATATATATATATATATATATATATATTTTTTTTTTTTTTGCATTTAAATTTAAAAATAAAATGTGTTTTTCCAGGAGTGTTTATGTGTATGAATACTCCTGTTAGGAAAAAAAAAGTTTTATCACAATCATAGGTTCATAGGTAGGTACTAGGGTATTGGCCCTAGGGCCTATATAAGCCTAGCCAAAGGTACCCTGGCTTTCGCTACCCAAGAAAATTATTTTCCTGTGCCACTGTCGAGCAGAGCCACAGAAGTGATCCCCGGGGTGAATTTTCTATCTCCCATCCAATCATCAAGATTTTTCTTGAACAGTGCTAATGAGGAGCTTTGTTTGATATAGATAGGTAGTTTGTTTTAGAGTATGGGAAGTCTCTGGGACAGGAATCTATCCCTCCAGCATGTTCTGTTTATTGTGGTGATGAGGTTTAGGTCCCTAGAGCGTGTAGCTCATAGGGATTGGGATTTCTTTAAGTGGAGCATGTCTAAAAGCTCTGGGTTTGACATAGCTTTGTGTGTTAGGGAGAGATCGCCTCTGAGTAGGCGATATGCAACGGAATAAAGCTGCAGTTTTTTGAGACAGTCTGCATAGGGCATCTCTTTGAGGCCAGTGTAATAATTTGGTTTTCGTTGGATTAAGTATTAGTTTCAGTTCAGAGAACCATTTTTCAACTAAAGTAAAACAGTTTTGGGTCATTACTTGTAGTTTCAGGAGGGAGGCGTCGGAACAGATTAAGGTGGAGTCATCTGCATATTGAATGCAGGTATTTTTGGGGATGACTGAGTGGAGATCATTTATAAAGACGGAGAAAAGAAGAGGACCGAGTATAGAGCCCTGAGGAACACCAATGGTGTTTGGAAGTAGGTCCGATAGCCTGTTTTGCCATTGGACAGCTTGTTGCCTGCCAGACAGGTAGGCATTAAACCAGCTTATGGCTGGGTTATCCAGATGTAGGGTTTCCAGGGTGTGAAGGAGTTGCTGGTGATTAACCATGTCGAAGGCCTTTGATAGGTCAAGAAAGAGAGCAGAGGATATTAATTTATTACGGTTTGTTATTGATAAAAGTCAACAAAGGAGAGGAGGGCAGTGGTAGTACTATGATGGGGCCGAAATCCGTGTTGGGTATAGGACAGAAGACTGTTAAGGGTGAGGTAGTGAAGGAGTTGTTTGTGAGCATACCGTTCCATGACCTTAGCTATTGGTGACAAAATTGCTATGGGTGGGTAGTTGGAAGTTTCCGTGGAGGTTCCTCCTTTGTGAAGAGGGATGATATATGAGATTTTCCAAATAGAGGAATGGTAGTTTCAGTTATAGTTCTGTTAATCAAGATTGATATGGGATAGCAATGGCATCTGGCGCTATTTGAAGGTATTCGCTGGGAGCTGGTGGCTGCTAGAGTGGTTGGTTTTAGTTTTTTAAGAGGGTGCGACATTATATAGGAGGTAGGTACAGGTTGTAAGTTAAAGAGTGGGTGAGCTGGGTCTTTGGTATGGGTTACAGGTAAGGAGGTAGTGTGTAGCTGACTGGCTAGGGCCTGAATGGTCTCGAAAAAAAAAGGGTAAAAGGCGTTGCTTATTTTCTCTGGTTCTTTCCCAATAAGTTTCTCCGGAGTGGGGGTAGTAGATTTACCTGGATGGAGGAGGTTGTTAAATCCAGCCCAGAATTTCTTTGGGTTATTCTGGTGTTTATCCTGGAGATGACAGAAATACTGTTTTTTATCTTGAGTAGTGGCCATTTTAGTAGTGTTTCTAAGCTGTTGAAACTTGATGCGATCTAGTGGAGTTTTGGTAGCCCTCCATTTATCCCAGGCTAGGTTACGAAGTTTAATTTTAGATTTAGTTTCAATAGTGAGCCAAGGTGCTATCCGCTCCTTGGTTCTGATTTGTCGGTTTGGGGCGTGGGAGTTGAGTATCTTCAGGAATGTATCATTAAAGTAGGTGACACTCTCTTCTAGGGGTAGAGTTTTTAGGATAGACCAATTACAGGATTTGAGTTCTGCAAGGAATAGGTTTGGGACAAATTTCTTCTTGTTCCTGACAAGTCTATAAGTGGGAGGGTTAGTAGGTGGGCACTTATGTTTTAGTATATAGGTTATAAGGTGGTCACTGAGGTCATTGGGAAGGGTCCCTGTGGTATAGTTGTGTGTGTCTTTGTTGGTAAGAATCCAGTCAATGATGCTCTCTTTTGCTGAGCATTGCCATTTCTGGTTGGAGATGAAATATTTTGGGAGAAGCCATATAAGTTAATGGAGTGGGGGTTTATGAGTGAGGAGTAGTGGGACCAGTTGATGTTGAAATCGCCTAGTACAATAGTTTCTTGGGGGTAATTGGAGGCTAACCAGCTGAGCATTTGCTCAAGGTTTTCTGAATTATTCCCAGGTGGAATGTAAATTACAATGAGATTAATGCTTTTTTGGGTGTTTAGGCAGATCTTTAGGGCAATAAGTTCTATATTAGAGACCTTTGGAGGTTGGAGTGGGTTAATAATGATATTCAGTGTATTCCTGAACATTACGGCTACTCCCCCACCCCTTTTTTTGATCCGATCAGCCCTAAGGAGATTATATCCAGGTGGAAGAATCTCTTCATCCATGGTGGCTGGTTTGAGCCATGTTTCTGATAGGCACATAATGTCAGGGGAATGGGTAGCTAGCATAGCATGTAAGTTATGAACCTTATTGTTTATACTTCTTAGATTTAGATGGAATATGAGGAGGAGTTGGTAGAAGTCCGGATGGAATTTAAGAAGTTAGAGTCTGGGGCAGTGGTAGGACCTGGGTTGGGGTGGATGTCCCCATCTATGGTGATACATTTTTTCAGGTGGTCTAAGAACCTTTGGAGTTTGAGTAACAACTTAAGGTTAGATTTACTGGTGGATGGTTTAGGGTGGCGGGGGGTAAGATACACTATATTGGGGCTGAGTGTATTAGCATGGTAGAGTGAAGGTGTGATAAGGTTGTAGGGGAGGATTGAATTTGTGGTAGTGTAGCTCTTGGGGAAGGGAATTCCTGAGAGTGCTTGGTTTTCATATCTGGTTAAATAATACGGAATTAGGAGGAGTAATACTATAGGGAGGATAATAGAAGATGTGGTTTTGTCCATGGTATAGTAAGAGGAAGGCCAGTGGGTATAAAGAAGCAGAAGAGTTTACTTGGTAGTTTAAGGAGGGCCGAGAGTGTGGGAGGAGAAGTGGCAGATTGAGGGGCGGTCGTGATTGGTAGAGAGCAAGGGGGAAGGGCTAACACCCTAATAAATGTAGAAGTAGTGGGGGCGGGTGGGATATGGGGGCAGGGTGGGGCACGAAGCGAGCCCGAGCGAAGCGAGGGCGAAGCGGAGCGGGGAATACACCGCCAGGAGTCTGCAGGGTCCCAAAGGTAACTATATGTAGGATCTGCAGTCTGTTTTTATAGTAAACTACTTTTGCAAGGAAAAGGACTTAGTTGTTTGGCAATGTAGTTGCTGATTGCTGGTTGTGATATAGGTACTGAACTAGCTCCTGCCCGCAGAACGCTTTCCTGGTTAGCAATTAATGGTACAGATAATTGTTTTTACCCTAGGCTCTTTTTAAGTGAATACAACTTTCTTTCCTTAGGGTTTAGGCTAGTCTGTGCATTCGCACTGGGTTGG
Organism: Protopterus annectens; assembly: GCF_019279795.1. NCBI lineage: Eukaryota > Metazoa > Chordata > Ceratodontiformes > Protopteridae > Protopterus > Protopterus annectens. The sequence continues at coordinate 608,707,372 of NC_056750.1, read as the reverse complement.
AGTCCGTTGATAAATCCTGGGAGCCATGCGGTGAAGGATAGTGAGGGGGGCTTCCTAGGATGAGATAGGGAAAAGGGCAGCAGTTATAGTGATGCAGTAATCAAACACACAGGCTGTTATCCCTAACATAGTGTGTATAGCTTAAACCAAAAGTTCATAGTGAGCACAGACAGTCCACAGTTAAATGCATTGCATAATTTCTACAAAACATGGGCAGTATGCATAAGGACTACGGCGACATCCAGTCAAGCACTAATATTGTACAAGCTTTAACTTGTAAAAACGCCAGCACAATACTCCCCACGCTGTAACTAATGCGACCTCCAACAACACAAATCTGTAGTAGTAGTACCTTGTTTAAGACATAAGAAATCACGCTACTGCAGACGCCAACAACACAAAACTGCAGTAGTAGTAACTTATTTAACACATAATAAATCACGCTTCATTAAAAACAGAAACCACGCTACTGCAGATGCCATCAACACAAAACTGCAGTAGTCGTAACTTGTTTAACACATAAGAAATCACGTTTCATTAAAAAACAGATTGCGACAGTGTATTAAACAATTAGAACAGCATGTAGCATACCTTAGTGGAAGGAGATGCGTCCGGGCAGGAGGATAGGAGAATACCTGTTAGTTACAGTTTTAAAAAAAATGGCGGAAAAAAGGTAAGGTTTAAAATACCTCGCTGACGTCAGGGTAAGCCCGCCAGGAGTCTGCAGGGTCCCAAAGGTAACTATATGTAGGATCTGCAGTCTGTTTTTATAGTAAACTACTTTTGCAAGGAAAAGGACTTAGTTGTTTGGCAATGTAGTTGCTGATTGCTGGTTGTGATATAGGTACTGAACTAGCTCCTGCCCGCAGAACGCTTTCCTGGTTAGCAATTAATGGTACAGATAATTGTTTTTACCCTAGGCTCTTTTTAAGTGAATACAAAGTACAGTTTTGTACCTACCATAAATGTAGATGTTCGAGGATCCACATTGCTGCAGTCCTAACTATTGGGTAGTTCGCTGTCCAGTCGGCCCGAATACCAAAGTATATGGCTGACGTCGGTCAGGGCGCATTAGACTGATGTCAGTACGTCAGGGTACTAATGCGCATGACTGACGTCATATCCTCAGTCTTTTCTTGCCCCAGATGTCAGAAGACCCTGAAAAGATAAGGCCAAAAACCAAAAACTCCCAACATACCTGCACCAAAATATATATATACAAAATATACAAAATTAGCAGAATATAACCTCACCTACACAACCACCCCTAAACACAGAGGGGAAGGAGGGAGGGTAAATTGGACTGCAGCAATGTGGATCCTCGAACATCTACATTTATGGTAGGTACAAAACTGTACTATGTTCTTCATTCCACATTGCTGCAGTCCTAACTATTGGGTAGAATCCCAAAGCAGAGGTAAGGGAGGCTGGCAAATCATAAGGAAGCAGGAACTGACAACATGCCCTGCAAAATAGCTGTGGCAAAACCAGCCCTAGACTTAGAGTAGAGAGGAAGGTGATAATGCTTAGAGAAAGTATGCACTGAACTCCAAGTAGCTGCCTCCAAAATATCCTTAGTTGCCACCCCGGTCAGAAATGCTGTTGAAGTGGCAGTAGCCCTAGTGGAATGAGGCCTAATCCCAGCTGGAATCTCCTTGCCATGATGGGAATAACAAAATGTAATGCAACACCCAATCCATCTAGAAATAGTTTGTTTTGACACAGGCTTGCCCTGAGAACTCAAAGCAAAAGAAACAAACAACTGCTGAGACTGCCTAAAATCCTTAGTCCTGCTCAAATAATAACGCAATTGCCTGTGTACATCTAAAGTGTGCAAAATCTTTTCCCCTTTATTTTGGGGATCTGCATAAAAGTAGGCAAATGAATAGTTTGGTTTAAAGCCACACTAGAAACCACCTTAGGCATAAAGGAAGGATTAGTACGTAAAGATACTCTATCCTTATGAAAAATCAAAAAAGGCTCCACTGCCATAAGGGCCTGCAACTCAGAAACCCTTCTTGCAGAAGTAATGGCCAACAAAAAGCAGTCTTCCATGACAAGTATTTCAATTCAGTAGTAGCCGAGGCTCAAAAGGTTGTAGAGTAAGTTTCTCCAACACAAAATTGAGATCCCAAGCAGGAGTAGGAGCTCTACGTGGGGTCTTATATTCTTTGCCCTCTAAGAAACTGCTTGAACAAAGGATGCGAAAACAGTGGTGGGTCACAATCATAGTGAGCTGAAATTGCTGCAGCATGAATCTTAATGGAAGAGAAAGACAAACCTTTGTCCAATAACTCAGTAAGATATTGAAGAGCCACACTCAAATTTGGCTCAGAAATCTCCAAATTGTTTGCTGCACTCCAAAATAAAAATCTCTTCCATTTTTCTGCGTACACTTTCCTTGTACTAGGTCTCCTGGCTTCCATAATCACATTTAAAACTTGTTGAGGAAGTTGAGACCTGCTGTCTTTCAAAACAGAATATGCCAGGCTGTTAGATGAAGAGAGTGAAGCTTGACATTGAGCAGGTGACCGTCTCTCTGAGACAACAGGTGTGGAATCAAGGGTAAAGGCCATGGAGGCTTCTTTACCAGACTCCTCAGTAATGGGTACCAGTGCTGCCGAGGCCAATCTGGAGCTATTAAAATCATCCTTGGCTTGTCTTGTCTGACCTTTAGAAGCACCTTTGGAAGAAGAGGCAGAGGTGGAAACGCATACACATGAAGATTTTTCCAACTGAAAGAAAGAGCATCCACTTTCCAAGCTGTGTGATGAAACCTCTTTGTGCAAAACTTTGGCAGCTGGTGGTTTAGTGGAGAAGCGAACAGATCTATGTCTGGAGTTCCCCAGGACACTGTCAACTTTTGAAATACATGAAGATCCAGTTTCCACTCGTGGGGATCCATGATTTGTCTGCTTAACACATCTGCTAAGGAGTTCTGTGCTCCGGCAGAAACCTTGCCTGAAGAGTTAGTTGCAAGCTGAGCGCAGTCTCCCATAAAATCAGTGCTTGCCTGCACAATGGGTAAGAATGTGTTCCCCTTGTTTGTTGAGGTACCACATGACAGTTGTGTTGTCTGTTAGAATCAACACCTGCCCTGGAAGAAGTAACTCCTTGAAAGCCATTAATGCAAACTGGACTGCTAACATCTCCTTCATGTTGATATGTAGATGCTGTAGTCTGGCAGGCCACTTGTCTTGTATCCACTTTCCATTTAGATGAGCTCCCCAAGCAATGTCTGAGGCATCTGTCGTTAGAATTTGACTCGCCTCTGGCGGGTCACAGAGAGTCCCTTGTTTAGGTGACATTCTGAGCCCACCACAAAAATTCCTTTTGAATGCAAGGTATTATTTGAATGACAGTGTCCAAATCCTGGCAGTGCTGTGTCCATACATTTTTGAGATACCATTGTAGCTTCCTCATATGCAGTTTGGCATTGGGAAGCACCAGAATACAAGATGCCATGAACCCTAAGGCTTGAAGGACTGTCCTTGCAGTCAGCCCGGACTGAAGAGATAGTTGATGGAAGTAACTGGAAAGATTCTTTTGTTTGTCCGTGGTTAAAAGGCCATCTGGGCTGCTGTATTCAGTCTCACACCCAGAAAGCACATGTCTTGAGAGGGTACTAGACTGGACTTTATTTCGTTCACAGAATACCCTAGGCATCTTAGCACTGCTATGACATATTCCAAATGCTGTAGAAGGTCTTCCTTTTCTTGAGCCAGAATCAGGCAATCGTCCAAGTAAGGATAGATTTGAATTCCTTTTAGCCTGAAGTAAGCTATCACTGGAGCCAGAACCTTTGTGAATACTCTGGGCAGTAGATAAGCCAAAGGGCAATGCAGAGAACTGATAATGAGAATTTCCAGCTCGAAACGCAGATACTTTCTGCAACTTAGTCTTATAGGCACATGAAGGTAAGCTTCCTTGAGATCTAAAGTTACCATCCAGTGATTTTTGCCCAGCAGAGGTAAAAGCTGTTGTAACGTCAACATTTTGAACTTGGGAATGTCCAGATAAGTGTTGAGGATAGATAAATCCAAAATTGGTCTCCACGTGTTCCCCTTCTTGGTACTAGGAACAGGCGAGAATAAAATCCTAGGCCCCTTTCTGGCACAGGAACGGCTGAATGGCCCCTATTTGGAGTAACAGAGAAATTTGCTTGTGAGCCTCTTGTCTTTGTAGAGGAGGAATGTCTGGCATGCCTTTGAAAGGAGGCAAGGTATGGAAATAAAACCTGTAACCGTGGTGAATGATATCCAGAACCCATCTGTCTTGGGTAATTAAATCCCAATTTTCTTTGAAAAGAGACAGTCTTCCTCCCAGCGGTGCTGCCAGGCGAGAATGAACTGGCAGCTGAAAAGGCAGGTCATTGGGTCTGCTTACGAAAGGACTGACCCCTGCCCTCACCAGAAGTCTGAGCAGGAGAACTCCTGTCCTAGGCCTAAAAGAACCCTGAGCTCTGCCCCTACCACGTCTAGACCTACCCTAGACTGGGAATCATAAGCAGGATAAGTCCATCCCTTAGCAGGCCAATTTCTACTAAACTTGGAGGCTGCACCTGCAAAAATCTTTAACAGTTTGCATAGACTTAGCCTTGTCCTCCATTTTCTTCAAAACTGCTTCTACAGGCGAACCAAACAACACATCAGACTGCAAAGGAGCATCCAAAATCCGTGTCTTAACATGCTCAGCTAAATTCTGATCTCTCAACCAGGCGTGCCTCGAAGAACAGAACCAGTGGCAGCCACCCTGGAGGAGGCCTGCACAGCATCAAAACCACATTGCAAGGAATGTTTACCCACCTGTTCAGACACATGAACTAAATCCTGCAACTCTTTACACTCAATACCTTCCGCCAGAGCATCCACCTTAGATTTCAACTGTGAAAGAAGATAATTCTGATATTTTAACATGTGAAACTGACAATTCAACGCCCTCATGGCTAAAGTGGAAGAAGTATACACTTTCTTTCCCCATCTATCCAAAGCCCTTGCCTCTTTATCAGGAGGGACAGGATTTTTAACAACTGAGGCCTTCACACCTTTAGGCCCCTGAGAGACAGTTTCGGGTCTGCCCTAGGACTCTTAAAAGATACTTATGAGCTTCAGGCACCCTATAATACCTATCCGGTTTAACTGGGGCAGGAGGCAAAGAATCAGGATTCAGGGAAGCCTCTGCAAAAACATCTTCCACCACATTCAAAACAGGAGGTATAGCTAAAGGCCTATGCTGGGGTAAAAACAAGAATTCCCTAAGCCTTTTCCTGGAATCAGAGAAATCTTGACCTTCCCATTTAAAATGCTCCCTCATGGAATGCAGAGTCTCTGAAAATGAAAAATCCTCAGGAGGAGAAGCAGAAGGAGTAGAATCATCCACATCAGAATCAGAATAAGGAGGGTACTCCTGCAAGTCTTCAGAAGACTCAGAAGCCTCGAGCATTGCTCAAAACTCTCAAACTCAGGTTCCACCCTAGGCCTCTTATCAGGAGGGGGCATAGAACCCCTTATCATAGTAATCAAATCCTCTGCCATTTTAAGCATATGTTTCTTAGGCAAAGACCCTGAAGCACTAGGAGAAACCCCCACTGAAGCAAAACTCGGCCTGCCCTCAAAGAAGCCTTGGAAACAGAAGGGAGGCTCTAACCACCTTAGGAAGAGAGGGAAGAACAGCCACCTGAGAAGCCCCCTCAGCCTGGCCTACTTCCTGAGAGGATACATCCTGTAACAGTAAAGTCTCTCCTGAGACTCCAAAGAAACACCTGGCAAAACCTCCGGCTCCACTGAGCCCTCTAAAGAACCGGCGTCTGGGACTGTCGGTTCTTCCACTCTAAACTTTGCTGTTTTGTCCTTGCGTTTTTAGCGAAGCGGCCGGAACATCCGACGGCATTTTATAATTACAACGCTTCCCAAACACTAACCTGGCACAGTCTAACCTTCTCTTAATAGTGCGTTTGTTAAATCTAGCACAAGAGCGGCATCCAACAACGTCGTGCTCAGGCCCTAAACAAGGTATACACAAAGTATGGTAATCCCTATGAGGTATCTGTTTCCCACAAGAAATACAGTTATTCACTTTTCTGACATCCGGTTAAATACTGAGGCAAGAAAAAACCAAAATATTCCCCAACGGGGTACTTAGCCAACTTTGATTCGGCCTGAAACTCTGGCTTCAGAAACTTTCAGAACGCCAACCTGCACTCGCAAAATTGCTTCTGCATCGGACCATGCGGCAAAAAAGACTGAGGATATGACGTCGGTCATGCGCATTAGTACCCTGACGTACTGACATCAGTCTAATGCGCCCTGACCGACGTCAGCCATATACTTTGGTATTCGGGCCGACTGGACAGCGGACTACCCAATAGTTAGGACTGCAGCAATGTGGAATGAAGAACATCTTTCTTTCCTTAGGGTTTAGGCTAGTCTGTGCATTCGCACTGGGTTGGAGTCCGTTGATAAATCCTGGGAGCCACGCGGTGAAGGATAGTGAGGGGGGCTTCCCTAGGCTCTTTTTAAGTGAATACAACTTTCTTTCCTTAGGGTTTAGGCTAGTCTGTGCATTCGCACTGGGTTGGAGTCCGTTGATAAATCCTGGGAGCCACGCGGTGAAGGATAGTGAGGGGGGCTTCCTTAGTGGAAGGAGATGCGTCCGGGCAGGAGGATAGGAGAATACCTGTTAGCTACAGTTTTAAAAAACAACACGTGTACAAAAATTCTTCCTTAAACTGTTTAATATATTCGCAATTACCTAATTGCTTATTAAGTCTAATTACTGCTTGTACCAACACTGACAATTATGTCCTGCACACAGATGAATTTATAATTAACAAAGGACATTAGGAGGTATGCTGCTTAGATTTACAAGATCAGCAGAAGGTTTTAGTTATGTTTTATATATATATATATATATATATATATATATATATATATATATATATATATTTTTTTTTTTTGCATTTAAATTTAAAAATAAAATGTGTTTTTCCAGGAGTGTTTATGTGCATGAATACTCCTGTTAGGAAAAAAAAAGTTTTATCACAATCATAGGTTCATAGGTAGGTACTAGGGTATTGGCCCTAGGGCCTATATAAGCCTAGCCAAAGGTACCCTGGCTTTCGCTACCCAAGAAAATTATTTTCCTGTGCCACTGTCGAGCAGAGCCACAGAAGTGATCCCCGGGGTGAATTTCCTATCTCCCATCCAATCATCAAGATTTTTCTTGAACAGTGCTAATGAGGAGCTTTGTTTGATATAGATAGGTAGTTTGTTCCAGAGTATGGGAAGTCTCTGGGACAGGAATCTATCCCTCCAGCATGTTCTGTTTATTGTGGTGATGAGGTTTAGGTCCCTAGAGCGTAGCTCGTAGGGATTGGGATTTCTTTAAGTGGAGCATGTCTAAAAGCTCTGGGTTTGACATAGCTTTGTGTGTTAGGGAGAGATCGCCTCTGAGTAGGCGATATGCAACGGAATAAAGCTGCAGTTTTTTGAGACAGTCTGCATAGGGCATCTCTTTGAGGCCGGTAATCCTCTTTGTGAGGTATTTCTGTGGCCTTTCCAGTTGTTGTAGATGTCTTGTGAGGTACATACCAAAATGGGCATTGTACTCTATAATGGGTCTAATGAGTGACGAGTAGAGGGGAAACAATGACCTCCTTTTTCCTGGATGAGAAACCTTTTGTGATGAGGTGTGCCACATAGAAGGATTTCCTGACTACTGTGGCAATGTGATTATCAAAGGAGAGACTACTGTCCACCTGTGTCCCAAGGTCTCTTATCACACCTTCGGTGTTAAGTAGACTACCACCTATGTGGTAGTTCATGGGTACTGAGTGTTTTACCAAAAGGAATGACAATGCACTTTTTGGCATTGAGCTTGAGGCCATGGCTTTGACACCAGGCATCTGTCTCAGCAAGGCCCTTTTGTAGGATGTCCACATCTTTTGGAGTTTTGATTATGGCTCCTAGTTTGCAGTCATCTGCGAACTTAGTTAGCCAAAGACCTTCTGTGTTAGCCTGTACTTCAGAGAAGTAGATACCAAACAGGAGAGGATCCAGGACTGAACACTGTGGTACTCCAATTGTCACTGGTCTGAAGCTGGATTTGGAGTCTGCTACTTTCACAGTGTGGGTTCTATCAGTGAGCCAGTTGGCAACCCATCTTATGACATAGGGATTTATACCTAGTTTAGTGAGTTTATCTATAATTCCAGCATGGGGGATGGTGTCAAAAGCCTTGGCGAGATCTAGATAGGCTGTGTGAACCACCTTACCCTCATCTACGGCTTTGGTGACTGCTTCAAAGAAGTCTATCAGGTTTAGGAGACATGATCTGCCTTTTACAAACCCAAACTGGGTGGGGTCCTGAGTCTGGAGATTACCAATGTCATTGTTTATAAGTTCCATGATGATATGCTCCGTAGCCTTGCAGACCAGGCTCATTAGGCTAATGAGGCAGTAGTTTCCGGGGTCTGTGGTGGCTTCCCCTTTGTGGAGTGGGATAACTGTCGCTGTGCGCCATTCAGTGGGCACATAGCCTGAGGTGAGGCTATGATTGAACATGGTACTTAGGTGGGGTGCCAGTTCGCTCTGTAGTTCATGTAGAACACAGCCTGGGATGTTGTCAGGTCCCATGGATGCTGTGTTCTTGGGCTTTGGATAGTGTGTTTTTTTTACCTGTGCAGCCGTGATTACAGGAACTTTACATTCTTCTGGTATAGAGATAGGCCCTTTAGGGGATGACAGAGGGGTAAAGTTAGCACTGAACCTATCTGCCAGGATGTTGGCAATATCCGTTGGTTCTGTATATTTAGTGCCATTGTGCTGTAATTCAGAGCAGATCTGAGTGTTGCCATTGAGATTCTTGACATAGCTATAGAATGCTTTGTGGTTGTCTTTAGAGTCAGTGGCGATTTTGTTTTCATAACTAGCTTTGGAGGATTTTATGAGGGATCTCAGCTTCTTACTGAAGCTGACCAGGGAATTTCTCCAATCATGGGATTTTACTCTTTTTTGCAACAGTTTCTTTCTTCTGTTGTAGAGTTTGTTTATGGCAGGGGACCACCAGATTGGCTTCCTTTTTTTGGAAGATAGCATCTTAGTTCTGTTAGGGATTGCACGATCCATGCACTCATGTAAGTGCTTATAAAGTGTATTTGTGTAGGATTCTGCAGTCATACCTCTATTGTCCATCAGCATGGGTGTCGTGAAGTTTACCACTTCTGTCTTAAGAAGCGTGAAGTTGGCTTTGGAGAAATTTTTTACTGTGGTTTCCCTAATGGGGGGTGGGGGAGGGATGTGGATGTCTAGGGTGATTAGCTTATGGTCGGATCTGACCACGAGGAATTGACCTCTGGTGTGGAGCACCGGTTGCCCATGTTGGTAATAACCAGGTCTAGGATATTGCTGCCCCTGGTGGGGGTGTGGATAAGTTGATCCATGGCACTGGAATTTATGAATTCCAGAAAATGTTGAGCACAAGAGTTGGTACATGAGTAGTTTTCCCAGTTAATGGTAGGGTAGTTGAAATCGCCCATTATTATATTAGGTTGTACCCTGATATTTTCCAGTGTATTAAGAAATGAGGAGTGGGAATCCTGGGGCATGGTGGCAATCTGTAGCAAGCTACAATTTCGATTGCGGTCTTGCCCAGAGTTAGCTGCACTTGGATAATCTCGGATGCATTATGCTGAGCAACTAGCCTGGAGGTGTGGATATCCTTAATGAATATGGACATGCCTCCACCTTTAGTGTTTCGGTCCAGGTTAGGTGGCCGAAAGGTGTGGTATGAATTATAGCCTGGTAATGCAGGGGTACTCTCTGGAGCCTTGAACCAGGTCTCTGTCACTGCACAGATGTCGATGTTCTCAATTTTAAGGAGTGCCTCAAGAGAGTGCATTTTGAGGTTTAGACTTCTAGCATTGAGTAGCAATACCCTCAGATTCTTCTTGCCTGTACCTGTTAGGGTGGTGAATTTGCCTGGGATTCATAGAAATCTGACTGCAGTTGCACAAATTGTCTACTGCATATAGGTCAGTTTGTGAAATCACAAAACATGTGGTTCAGAGACAGCTTTAGCCACATTAAGAAACACTGTCGTTATCAGTTCATTTGCATGGCCCTGAATCGCAATGTTCCATGAGTTCTGCTAAAAACACTTTGCAGCAGTAGTGTCCTCATACCTCTCAGCTGTCCACATGCTGCAGAATGCTCCTAATGTTGCCTCATACATTTGCTCTGCCCCTCATAAATTTTAGATTTCATGGTAAATCACTTTGTTTTATGGTCAATCAATAATGCCGGACATTAAGAGTTTCATACTTATCCATGTTGATGAAAACCCATTGTTCTATTAACTTTAAGTGAAACTCTCCATTCCCTACCTAACCCCGAGTCAGGCAGGACACACACAGTCATCAGACTCCATTCATACCCCAGGAGACACACACACACACACACACACACACACACACACACACACACACACACACACACACACACACACACACACACACACACTTACCTCCCAATCTTTCACACAACTTTGTTGAACGTACATGCATTGTACTTTCTTCCACTATCTTGAATGGACGACTGCCATCTTTTGGTAGAGTTAAATTTTTCATCCGATATTGGTAATTTATGCACTCAAGTGATTCCCTGAGTTGCCCGGCAGCATAAAACAGCAGTCACAGGCCTTTCCAAGAGAGAGAGCATGTGGCTAACTAGCATTAGATAAACCCCCAGATTACCTCATTACTATGCACCATGGCTGGCAGGACAACTCTCAACACTGATGCCTCTTCCACTTTAGACCATCAGTGGGGTTATGTTGTCTCTGAATTCGAAAAGCTTTGTAGGGCTTACTGAGCGTGATAAAGTTTTCTGAATCCCAGGGATGCTCTTTAATGTATTCCACAAGTAACTGTTTTTAAAGGCAAATTACATACTATTTTTATTTTGAATTTTGTAAACTTCTCTTTCCCCTCTGGCCCAGGCTATATATAAAGGGTCCTGTTGTGTCATACCACCTAGCCAACTAACCAACAATAAAAGAAAGGAAAAAAAAAATCAAGTAGCAGCAGATTAACAGAAACAATGGTAGGCTGCATTACACTATTTAAGGGAAGTGGGGAACACTACTGAGAAACTTAGTGCTTCTATTATGTGATCAGCACACACAATCACAAAACTTTAGCTCAGTCACAACTATGATAATACAGTACCCAGACATCCCAAGGCAGGTATAAGCATTTTAGCCTTCCTTCACATTCCATGCAGTGCACAAGCCCTTAACACCCCTTAAAGCTACTCCAAATTTGCACAACACTGGAGAAAGGAGAAATTTTCCATTAAAGGTCACAGTAGTTGTAAAAAAAAAAACAGCTGGCCTGCTGCGGCTAAAGATGTAGCCTTCAAGTTACATTAAAACCAAAAGTTGATAAAAGATTTTGGGCAATTAGAACCTGATCAAGTCTTTGATCATTAGATTATGCATAGACCTCCACACTCTTGTTAAACATACATTTTGTTTTACCTGTGGAATTCAGCCATACAAAAATATCTGAAAATTTATACATCTCAATAAAGATGCACTTGAGGCTAGAACATCATCTTACATATTTTAAGCAGTCATGGTAAACGTTTAACCTTAGTTTTAATCAGCATTGCATTGCTTTACTAGAGCTATTATGTACCAACAGATCACTCAGTATACACAACACTTCTGATGTGTCTTTACAACATACTTTTATCCCATTATTGCTACTACATCCTCTTTTGGCATACACATACGGACAAGTTGGTTATGTTGCATTAGGATTCTTTGTGAAATCACTGAGAGAAATGAATTTCATTTTATACTTCTTGTCTAATATACTAGTTCAGCATCCCCAAAATCAGTCACTTTACTGCCTTTCCCTCCTAAATCTCTATGATGTACATGTCTTTTTCAAGTGAATATCTTACAAACAAATGTTATGGAAATTAAATAAGCATTCCTTCCTTTTCCTATATATTCTGCAGCCGTCTTTAATACTGCTTCCTTTTATTCATCAGAACTCAGTCACCTTGGTTAAGCAAGGTAAGAATCAGCATTCTACAGGTATCACAAGTAAAGTAAAATGATCACAAATATATGTCACCCAGCTAGCCTTATAGCAGAAAACATTAGATCTGATGATGTCCTTTTCATTCATTCCTCAATGAAGGGGGAGTCCGTGAGTTGGATCTGACTCGGCCACATTTATAAGACTATCAGATCCAACTCACAAATTCCTCCATCTACCCATAATGTGCCATTCAACCTACTATAGCTCAGATCTTGTTTGCCACTATATTGGTACAGACGCAGATCCATCTCTAAGAGCTTTTCGGGTGTTTGTTAGTTTCGGATTTTTTATGTCTAGAATCTTCTACCTTACGATTTTACTTCTATCACCTACCTCCCTCACTTAGTTGTTGAATTTTCTAGTTTCTTTACCTTGCAATAATCATTTTCTTCTACATCTTCTACCTCAGGTAGCTCTCTGTACCACTGTTGGCACTTTTCCATACTCCTTTCTACCCTCTAGAGGTTATTCTCTTGCCTACCACTTTTGGTAGTTAAAATGTAAAAAAACTTTCCTTTTTCCATTTTCTATCTTCATTAGTAGTGGCAGGGCACTGTATAATGGCTGAGAAAACTGGCTTCAAAAAATGAACAAAAATGTGGAACACAGCACCACAGCAAACCAATAAAAAGCAAACAGCAAAGAGCAGTGTAAAATCCAAATAGACTTTTATTCGAACACAGGTGAGCACTTTTGCAATAAAATCGCTTCTACAGACCATACAAAAAACAGTAACATCTCAAATATTTAAAATACAATCAATTAAATATTTACCAATAAAAAACATGCAGATACAAAGAACCATAAAAATTTAAAGGCACAGCTTTCTTTTAAGGCAGGAACCATAGCGAGCTATTGCCATAAAGGCACATATAGCAAGATACCTATTTAAAAAGCTTTCTTTCTTTCGTAACTGGCTTAAGAGGTACTGATTCATTCAAACCTGCACCTCTATGTGCTGATAGTTTAAGAATCCATCTTAATTCTTTCCCTTCTGTGATGTAAGTTATATCACCCAACCTAAAACTTTCATAGATTACTTCTACTGCCATAAACTTAAACCAATGATTAGTGCCTTTCTCTAGAATGTGTTTAGCTAGGGCACTATAACTATGGCCCTTTTTAGCACAATAATAATGGTCTCTATTTCGTTCCTTAAGTCGCCTATTAGTTTTTCCTATATAAAATTTTGAACAAGTCATACACTGTGCTAGGTAAACTAAGTTTTTAGTGTGACAATTAGCTTTAACTTTGAAAACATAATGATTACCATTATCTGGCTGAATAAATGTATTTGATACATCAATGTATTTACAAAAAGTGCATTTGCCACAGATAGAGGTGCCAAAACTAGTTGTTCTAATACTAGGTTACCTTAGCTTACTTGTATTAGGAAAACAGAGCTGTCTTTTCAACGATTTTTTATTTTTATAAACAAAATTTGGAGCTGCACTGACAAACTCATGTAGAGTAGGATCAGAAGATAAAATATGCCAATTATTTTGTGATAATATTCTTTATATATATGCTGTCAGTACTAAAAGTCATACAATAAGCTACATTTCTATAACAATTATTATGGGCAGTCTTTCTTATGTTTTCTTTATGTGAAAAAAACAGACGTCCACTACTTTGTCTGACTTAACCCTCTCACATGCTTTACTAACTTCAAAAGGTTTATAACCACGTTCTATAGATGCCATACTAGTGGAATATATAGTTGTTTCAAATTCTTGTTCCTGGTCATAAAGTCTAGAAACTCTTAAAAGTTGACCTCTTACCACATTTTCAAAAGTATGTGGTGGATGCATACTATTACGTTCAAGGTAACTGTGTGTACAACATGGCTTTCTATATCTCTTAGTGTGCCGCTTTCCATCTATACCCTTATACAGGGTTACATCAAGGAAATCTATGTAAGTGCAAGAATGTTTCATCGTAAACTTAAGAAAGGAGGTACTTGTATTTATAGCACCTAGAAAATTATTTAAACTTTCAAGGTCTCCTTTCCAAAAAATATACAAGTCATCAACGAAACGCAGATAAAATTTTACATGCAGATTAAACTCTTCAGCATTTAAGATGTTTGCATTTTCCTAGTATGATATGATCATACTGGCATAGCTATCGGCACAAGACGTGCCCATAGCTATGCCAGAGGTCTGCAAGTAATATTGCTTCTCAAATAAAAAAACATTATATTCTAGTACTAGCTCTATAAAATAACAAATAAACTCTATTTTTTCATCAGTGAGAGAGCCTTCTTTACGAAAAATGTTTACATAGGAAAGATCTATTTGGAACCGTAAACAGAGATGTAATGTCTAACGTTACCATAATCTCTTTACCAGTTTCAACATAACTCTCAAGAAGAGAGTAGAAATCACTTAAAAATGTTCTGTATCACGTAAATAAACGTCATACTTATCTAAAATAGGTCTTAAATGTCTTTCTATGTATAAAGACGCCGGTTCGGTTAGCCATCCACCTTCCAGCTACTATAGCTCTAAAAGCTGGAGTTACAAGATTTTTATGTATTTTCGGCAACCCATTCAGTGTGGGTACTATAGGATGTTCTACTATAAGATAATGGAACAGATCTTTAGAAATAACGGTTTCCTCAAAACAGTTGACAAAAGACTTGGTGAACCTTTCAATTAACTTTTGTACAGAATAAAGTTCTATAGTAATACATGTGTTATCATCTCTAAGCATGGTATTCATAGTATTAACATAATACTTTATCTAACACAACAAAGGAATTGCCTTTACCGGCTGGTCGTATTATAATGTTACAATATCTCTGTAAATTTTCAAGTGCTTGTCTCTCATTTTTATTTAGGTTATAAAACTTATTTTGTTTATACTCTGCTAGTTTCAAAAAGATTATAAATCTGTTGTTCACATACATTTGAAAAAACTTCCAGGGTAGAAGACAATGTTGGACAGAAAGCACTTGGCTTTTTATAGTTACATACACTTTCATGTGACACAGAAAAACCATACTGCTCTTTAAGAGCTATTTTTCATACAAACAATTTTAGCTCTATAATAGTATCAGCTAGATCAGCCCTTTGAGAAGGAATAAAAGACATACCTTTTTTAAGTAAAGAAAGTTTAGATTCTGTTAACTGTCTCTGTGATAAATTCCATACTAGTTGTTTGTTATATTCCATATTTTCTTGAGTTTGTAGTTCTCGATCCTGAAAGGAGTTCTTTTCTCTTGAATTTCTTTCCTTCGATGTTCACATCTTTGTATTCCTTTCGTTGGAATTTGCAAGGTAAAGAAAGACCCAAAAAAACAGATTCACTACTAGTGTTCAGTGTTTTAGGCCATGCTACCTGTTCTGGAGAAAGAGCAGTTTTTCTAAGTTGCTGCTCAGTTGTGGGAGGGACTACCAGAGGTGTGCTGTATGGAGAGGTGGCTAGCATTAGGTGAAAAAAAGTACAGTTTTGTACCTACCATAAATGTAGATGTCCGATAGGTATGCATCTGCAGTCATAACATATGGGTTGTCCTGCCTCAGGCAGCCCTTCGGTCGGCCGGATTCCAAAGTCTGGGTCTGGCCTCGGCTGATGTCGCACTTTCCCCGACGTCAGAGCGTCTGGGGTATAAAAGCATCAGCCGACGCCATTTTCCTCAGTGTTTCTTGCCCCAGATGCCAGGTGCCCTCTAGGAAGGCCAAATTTTGAGGAATGCAATAAATTCCAAACATTTTCCAAAATATATACATATATATATACAAACAAATACACCATAATAGATCCCCCAGCTAGCTAATGGAGGAGTAAGCACCCTAGGAATACCACAGAGGGGAAGGAGGGAGGGTAAACCTGACTGCAGATCCATACCTATCGGACATCTACATTTATGGTAGGTACAAAACTGTACTATGTCCTTCAAGGATGCATCTGCAGTCATAACATATGGGTAGAATACCATAGCCAATCTGGGGGAGGAGGTACTAAGAAAAGGATGGTGTAGTTAAGATACCCTGCAGGACTGCTGTAGCAAAGCCTGCTCTGGATCTGGAGCATAAAGGTAAATTGTAATGTTTGGCAAATGTATGCACTGAGCTCCATGTAGCAGCTTCTAAAATGTCCTTGGTAGCCACCCCTCTTAGGAAGGCTGTAGTGGTGGCTGTGGCCCTCGTGGAATGAGGCCTAATGTTTGCAGGAACAGTCTTTCCATGAAAAGAGTAACAAAATCAAATGCAATTTCCTATCCACTTTGAAATTGTCTGTTTGGAAATCGCTTTTCCTTGTACCCCAGCAGCATATGCTACAAGGAGTTGGTCAGTCTTTCTGTAACTTTTAGTTCTGTCCAAGTAGTAGCATAGTTGTCTGTGTATATCCAGAGTGTGTAGAAGTTTTTCCCCTTTATTTTGTGGATTTGGGAAGAATGTAGGCAAATGGATAGCTTAGTTCAAGGATACCCTAGATACCACCTTTGGCATAAAAGTAGGATTGGTTCTCAATGAAACTCTGTCCTGATGGAAGATAAGAAATGGTTGTACTGCCATTAAAGCTTGTAACTCAGATACTCTTCTTGCTGAAGTTATGGCCAGAAGGAATGCAGTTTTCCAAGACAGAAACTGTAGATCCGCCGATGCTGCTGGTTCAAAGAGAGGAAGTGTTAGTTTCTCCAGCACAAAGTTGAGATCCCAAGTAGGTAAAGGTGGTTTCCTTGGAGGATTGATGTTTTTGATTCCTCTCAGAAATTGCCTGAGTACAGGATGCGAGAAGATGGGTGGATCAACATTGTATTCTGCTGAAATTGCTGAGGCATGAATCTTAATGGAAGAATAGGACAGGCCATTGTGGAACAATTCTGCTAAGTATTCCAGAATATGTGCCATGCTCGCCACTGTCACATCTAAGCCTTTTGTTGTGTTCCAAATGAGAAATCTTTTCCATTTTGCTGAGTATGTCTTCCTTGTGGAAGGGCGGCGAGCTTCCATAATAATGTCCTTTACTCTTTGTGATAAGTTATTTTGAGGGGGATTTATGGAATTTTCCAGGCAGTTAGCTGCAATGTTTTCAAGTTGGGATGCATGATCTTGAAATTGTTCTGCGTCAGAAGAAGTGGCCATAGGGGGAGAGGCCACAGTTTCGTCTGTGACATGCTCCTCAACAGTGGGTACCAGTGCTGCCTTGGCCAGTCTGGAGCTATCAGAATCACTCTTGGCTGTTCTGCCCTGATCTTCAGTAAAACCTTGGACATTAATGGGAGAGGTGGGAAGGCATAGACTAGACTTTTAGAGCTTTCCAGCTGAAAGAGAGAGAGTCCACCCTCCAAGCTTGTGGGTGGTATGTCCTTGAGCAGAATGTCTTCAGTTGATGATTGTGGGGCGAGGCGAACAGATCTATCTCCAGCTTTCCCCATGCCTGTGTTATGAGTAGAAAGATGTCTGGGTGCAGCATCCATTCGTGTGCATCCATGGTAGTTCTGCTTAAGCTGTCTGCCAGTGCATTTTCTTTCCCTGGCACGAACTGGGACTGTAGTTGGATATTGAGTTTCAAGCATAGTTCCCATAGATTCATGGCTAGCCTGCATAGAGGGTAGGAATGCGTGCCTCCTTGCTTGTTTATGTACCACATGACTATGGTGTTGTCTGTCCTTATTAACAGGTGGCCTTGATGGAGGAAAGGTTTGAAGGCCTCGATTGCGTGTATCACTGCCAGCATTTCCTTTTGGTTTATGCCTGCACAGCTGCCCTTGAAACCATAGGCCTTGGATACATTTGCCCTCCATGTGTGCTCCCCATCCTAGGTCTGAAGCGTCCGTGGTGATGGTTTGTTTTGTTTTTGGTTTGATGAAAGGCAACCCTCTGTTGGACTGGCAGGCTTGAGCCCACCACAGAAATTCCTTTTGAAGGCAAGGAATGATTGGTATCAAAGTTTCCAAACTGTGATTGTGCTGAGACCATACAGTCCTTAGGTACCATTGTAGTTTTCTCATATGCAGCCTGGCTTGTGGAATCAGAATTATGCATGATGCCATGTAACCCAGGGCCTGCAGGATTTTCCTTGCAGTTAGCTGAGTTTGTCTTGTCAGATTCAAGAAGTAATCCGGAAGTTGTTTTTCTTCTGTGAAAAAGGCCATTTGGGTGGTTGTGTCTAGATCTGCACCCAAAAAGGTTATCCTTTGGGATGGAACAAGTCTTGATTTTTGGATGTTGACTGTGTATCCCAGGGCCTGTAATAGGTGGATGGCACAGTCCAAGTCCTTTATCAAATTTTTCTTGTTGTCCGCTTGTATAAGGCAGTCGTCCAGATATGGGTAGATTTGAATCCCCTGAAGTCTGCAGTGTGCAATTACTGATGCCAGGCATTTCATGAATACTCTGGGCGCAGTAGATAAGCCAAAGGGCAATGCTGAGAATTGATAATGCTCTGATCCTGCAAGAAATCTGAGGTGTCTTCTGCAACTTTGCTGAATAGGGACATGCAGGTATGCCTCCTTGAGATCTAGAGTCACCAGCCAAGACTCCTTGCCCAGCATGGGAAGAAGTTGCTGTAGGGTCAGCATCTTGAATTTTGGCACAATGAGGTAAGTATTCAGTGTGGACAGGTCGAGAATAGGCCTCCATTGATTTTCTTTTCTTGGAACAAGGAATAATCTGGAGTAAAATCCTTGGCCTTGTTCTGAAAGAGGTACCTTTTCTATGGCTTTCATTTGTATTAAGTTGTTGATCTGCTTTAAAGCCTCTGCCCTCTGATTTGGTGGCAGGTTTGGCATTCCGTTTCTTCTTGGCAAAGTGTGGAAATGGAACCTGTATCCTTTGTCTATTATTTGCAGTGTCCATGTGTCTCTTGTAATGTATTGCCAGTTTTTTGAGAATAAGGAAAGCTTTCCGCCCAATGGTGCTTCCAATTGAGCCCTGGTCGGCGGAATCAAAGGAAAGTCATTGAGTCTGTCCAGGTGTGGTAGTTGTTGTTGCTGTTCCTGCACTACCTCTCTGGTTGGTAGGCTGCCACTGATGGCCTCTGTAGGAGCCTCTAGCTTGCCCTCTACCTCTGGGACGCCTGTTCCTGCCCCTCTGGGATCTGTCTGAGTCTGGAAAGGACCAATTCTTAGTAGGCCAGTTTCTGCTGAATCTCGGTGGTTGTACTTGCAGAAAGTCCTTAACTGTTTGCACAGAATTTGCCTTTTCTTCAAACTTCTTTAAGACCTCCTGAGCCGAGGAACCAAATAATTTTTGTTTTTCCATTGGAGCATCCAGGAGTTTAGCTTTAACATGGTCTGGTAAAGATTGTTCCTTCAACCAGGCATGCCTATGAATAACTGCCCCAGTCAAAGCTGACCTACATGAAGCTTCCAGTGCATCATAACCACACTGCAAAAAATGGTTACTAACCTGCTGTGAGTTATGTACCAGATCCTGGAGGGATTTACAGTCAAGGGGTTCAGAAGAGGAAAGCTTCTTATGCAATTCATCTAACAAATACTCTTGGTACTGTATCATATGAAATTGACAATTTAATGCCCTCATGGAAAGAGTTGCAGAAGTATATACCTTCTTTCCCCATCTCTCTAAAGCTCTAGACTCCCTTTCAGAAGGTAGAGGATTTTTGGCAGTGGCAGCTGCAACCCCTTTTGGGCCCTGAGAAATAGTATCTGGGTCTGCAGAATGGGCCTTGTACAGATGTAGATGAGAATCCGGGACCCTGTAGTATCTATCAGGTTTGGCAGGAGCCGGAGGGAGAGAATCAGGGGCTGTACTAACATCATTGTACACATCATCAATAACATTCAAAACAGGAGGTATAGCTAAGGGCCTATGCTGAGGTAAATGTAAAAAGGTCCTCAATCTCTTTCTAGTATCAGAAAATTCCTGACCCTGCCATTGAAAATGTTCTCTCATAGAGTGTAGTGTCTCACCAAATGAAAACTCTTCAGGAGGGGAGGCCGAAGGGATAGATTCTTCAGCATCAGAATCCTCGTAGGCCGAATAAGCCTCCTCCTGGTGATCTGACAACACAGATCCATCCGTAGACTCATCTGAAGAGTGCTGGTCAGAGGGCTCAGTCCTGGGCCTTTTGTCTGGTGGTGGTTGAGAGCCCCTGTCCGGGTGACGCTGAGAACCTCTAATTAAAGAGATAAGGTCCTCTGCAAGGCTGAGGATCTGAGAACTAGAAGTAAGGTCTCTGAGAGGTAGTCTTGGGAGGCAAAGCTTTAGCAATTTTAGCAGCTTTAGCCCTGGAATAAGCCTTAATGGACATGGAAGCAGGGGGTCTGGCTGCACCACGTGCAGGAGTAGACTTGTCCAAAGGGATGGTGTCGGACATTTCCTGGACACTGGTTTCAGTAGGAAGCTCAGTAGCCGACTCAGCCGGGGCCTCCAGGGCCGCGGTGGTCGGTTGAGTGGATTCGGCTAAAGGAAGTACCAAGGACTCGGTTTCGGCTGAAACCGAGACACTCGCGGTAGGCCTAACTGTGGTTTCAGCCGAAACCGCGGGCCACGAGTGTCGGTCCTTGTCCTTCCGTCTTTTCACCAAATGCGAAGTCGGAGTCTCCGACGGCATCTTATATGCAAAAGTAGCCCCAAAGAATTCCTCTGCAAACTCCGACTGACATCTAAGAGTTCGTCGGTTGAAGGAAGCACAGGCTGAACAGGCTGAGACGTCGTGGTCTGGGCCTAAGCAAGGGAGGCAGTAAGAGGGGAAATCGTTATGAGGTATTTGTTTCCCACAAGTTAAACAATTATTTACTTTATCTGACATCGGCTGAGGCAAGAAAGAGTCCCCAACGGGGTACTTAGCTTTTTCGAAGTCTTTGGTAGCTGAATCACAGGAGCTGACCGACTGGCACTTGCGAACTGCTTCTGCTTCGGGCACCACGCGGCAAGAAAGACTGGGGAAAATGGCGTCGGCTGATGCTTTTATACCCCAGACGCTCTGGCGTCGGGGAAAGTGCGATCAGCCGAGGCCAGACCCAGACTTTGGAATCCGGCTGACTGAAGGGCTGCCTGAGGCAGGACAACCCATATGTTATGACTGCAGATGCATCCTTGAAGGACATCAGCACTTTCCTGCACCACTGTTGAAACATTAACAGAACCATTATCTTGAATAATAGAGGAAGCTTCTTTTAAGTTGGTAACTTTAGAAGTTCTAGATTGTACTGGCTCTTTACGCTGCTCTTTCAGCCAAGCAAACACATTTTGTTGGTGGAAATCAACAATGTGTCTCTGAAGTTTTTTTTCTTTTTTTTGAGCTAATAGCTTAGTTTCATACAGGTGTAATTGTTCAATTAACTCACTCATACGAAGAGCAACTTGTGCATCAATATTAAAGGTATATAGTTCTTTTTGTAATTTGTTGATATCTTCACAAATTTGTTGCTCTATAGGCACAACAAAAGTCAATGAGCAACTTAATGTAAGAAAAAATATCTCTAAATTATTTGCCATTTTGCTGAAAGTTCCGGATAAGTTGTTCCATATGAGGGCATATTCAACTCCCTCAGCCCTCTAGGAATAACTTCTAGCACACAGCAGGCTTCAAAATGCAGTCTCTGATATTGAAGTCTCTTTAATTTATATAGCCGATTTTCCAAGTGTTTAAACAGGTCTTTCATGCGTGCACTTTCATTATGCTCAGTTATTAAACTGTGTGCAGAAATATCCATATTCTCAGTTAACAAAGGATTACCTTGTATATTTAAAAAGCTTTGCAGTCACCTCCTTTGACTAGAGTTGCCAACTGAATCAGCCTGTGGCACGGCTTCTGCATTTACAGTGATACTTTCAGCCATGTCAGTCAGCAAAAGCATAAGACAGCAAAGAAATATGGTAAAACAAGTCCTGCTGACCACAAAGCTGTGTTCAACCACGGACCAAATAAAATGAGCAAAAATGAAGAACACAGCAACACCAAACCAATAAAAAGCAAATGGCAAAGAGCAGTGTAAAATCCAAACAGACTTTTATTCGAACACAGGTGAGCACTTTCGCGATAAAATCGCTTCTTCAGACCGTACAAAAAAAACAGCAACATCTCAGATATTTAAAATACAATCAATTAAATATCTACCAATAAAAAACATGCAGATACAATGAACCATAAACATTTTAAAGGCACAGCTTTCTTTTAAGGCAGGAACCATAGAGAGCTATTGCCATAAAGGCACATATAGCAAGCTACCTATTTAAAAAGCTTTTTCTTTCTTTCAGAACTGGCTTAAGAGGTATTGATTCATTCAAAGCTGCACCTCTTCTTCTTCTTTCAGCTTTTCCCGGTTAGGGGTCGCCACAGCGGATCACCTGTCCGCTCATGATTGGCAGTGGCACCTAGGGCCAATTTAGAGTGTCCAATCCACCTACTGCATGTCTTTGGGATGTGGGAGGAACCCAGAGCACCCCGGAGGAAACCCACGCGACCACAGGGAGGACATGCAGACTCCGCACAGAAGGCACCCCAGCCGAGGATCAAACTGGAGAACCTCTTGCTGTGAGTCGACAATGCTAACTACTGCACCACCGTGGCCGCCCTCAAACCTGCACCTCTATGTGGTGATAATTAGAGAATCCATCTTAATTCTTTCCCTTGTGTGACGTTAGTTATATCACCCAACCTAAAAATTTCATTGATTACTTCTACTGCCATAAACTTGAACCAATGATTAATGCCTTTCTCTAGAATGTGTTTAGCTAGGGTACTATATTGATGTAACCCTGTATATGAATGGGCTTTTAGTTGTCTAGGTAAGGTTATACCTTTCAAGGAATAAACATGGGAAATACAATCTGTTATCCATTTAGCCAGTGTAGTTTGTGAAACTGGTCTTCCCAATCTTTTACTAGTAAAGGAGACAAATGATCAGTTTTTCTAAATTATTGGGTCCTGTGAAGGTAGAAATGAAGTTGCTTGTGTACAAGAAGATGAAGGGTGTATTCACCTTTGTTTTCAAATTTGGGGAAGAAAACTGGCAAATTGATTACTTGATTGATATTGGTTTCAGAGGCAACCTTTGGTAAGAAGGAAGGATTTGTGCATAAAGTAACCCTGTCTTTGTGAAATATCAAATATGGTGGTTTGTAAAACAGTGCTTGGAGTTCAGATACTTGTCTTGCAGAAGTTATATCTACCAGAAAGGCAGTTTTTCAAGAAAGAAACTTGAGATCTGCTTTAGCTGATGGTTCAAAGGGAGAAAGTACTAAGGTTTGCAAAAGGATAGTGATATCCCAAGGTGGAGTAGGGTCCTTTACTGGACATCTAAATAAAAAAGGTACCCTTAAGAAAAGCCTGATATAATTTAGAAGATGCTAAAGAAGAGGCATCATCTCCAATGTGACAGTTTGAGATGGCTGCTAACTGAACCTTAATAGTGGAAAAACTTGCACCATCTTGAAAAATAGAGGCAAGGAAAACTAGAACAGTTGGAAGTGGGGCAGTAAAAGGATTTAACTCTCTCTGATGAGCCCAAAAGGCAAACCTTTTCCATTTACTTTTGTAAATTCTCCTATTTGAGAACAGACTAGGATTTTTTGAGTTGGGGAGGAACTCCTGCAATATCTAGCCATCATTGTAACTGGAGAAACCATACAGTCAACTTGAGGCCTACAATGCCGGGTGAATCTGCCCTGATGGGTGAGAAAGGAGGTTTGGACTGGGGTCTAGCATCCAAACAGGCTGTATTAAATGAGACCAAAGGAAGGGGAACCACACTTGCCAAGGCCAGAAGGGGGCAGTTAGGATTACTGTACTCTTCAACTAAGTGCTTTCTGGAGAAATGAGAGGATGAGAAGCAGGGGTGGGGAAGCATAAAGGAGACTGGAGAGCCAAACATGGACCAGGGCATCTCTCGGTGACTGTCCCTGAGATGGGATAAGGGCAAAGAACCTGCTGCATTTGTTGTTGAGGGGGGATGCAAATAGGTCACAGCAAGGTTGACCCCATTTGTGGAAGATCATGTTTACCAGTGATTGGTTGAGAGACCAGTTGTGAGGTATGAGGATGATCCTGCTGAGTTTGTCTGTTAGAATGCTGAATTTACTCAGTATGTTTTTCTACAAGAAAGCGGTTGGATAAGATCGCCAAGCGGTTGGATAAGATTGCCCACTGCCACACTCTCATTGCTTCTCAACAATGGGGGTAGGATCTGGTTCCCCCCTTGTTTGTTGATGTACCAGACTACTGATATGTTGTTTGTTTCTATTGCAATAGTCACTAGAGGGAGAAAGCTCTGAAAGGCCTGCAATGCTAGAAGCATTGCTCTCATCTCTAGGACACTGATATGCAAATTGATCTCTTGTGGGGACCACTTGCCTTCAACAGTCCGTCCCAAGTAATGCCCCCAACACCAACTGGGTAGCATCCGTGATCAAAATGATGTTGGGGGGAAGAAGGATAAATGGATGACTTTGTTCGATCTGCTTGGAGTAGATCCACCAAAGAGGAGACCTTCTGCAAACTTGAGACAATTTTATCAGATGATTTAAGTGATGGTGATGAAAGAACCATTGTGCCTCCAGGGTTCACTGAAGAATCATCATGGAGAAGTGAGCAGCGGGAATTATTGTAGCAGCCATTAACCCTAGAGCTCTGAGAATCCATTTTGCAGGGGAAGAAGGAATGGAAAGAATCAGTTTGATGTGTGTCTTCAATGTAAGAACTCTGTTTTGAGGCAGAAGAGCTAGACAGCTGACTGTGGCCAAGCAAGCCCCTATACAATCCACAGCTTGAACTGGCTGAAGTTGAGATTTGTGCATGTTGATAGTGACTCCCAGAGTGACAGTTGAAGCAAATAATATCTGACTTTTACTAGCAGATGCCTGTTTGGAGCTGAATCTTAGCAGTCTCAGGTGAGCTGCAATCACTGCCATGCATTTTGTCAACACCCTGGGGGCTGTGGTGAGTCCAAAGGGAGGGGATCTCAACTGGTAAACGACTGGCTTCCAGCCGGATGTGTAGATACCTTTGAGCATACCTGTTGAGGCAGAAGGGACTGAACTGTGACCATCCAGAATTTGGAATTTTGACAAACTGGTTCAGACAGCTGCGATCTAAGATAGGTATCAGGTCCCCTGTACTTTTTGGCACTAAAACAATCCTTGAGTAAATTCCAGATCCTGTTTGGTCTGGGGGACCTCTTGGGTAGCTTGAGCTGCTATCTCCCTCTGATTAGGGGGAACTTTTCTTGTTTTTACAGGAATTTGTAAAAAGGGAATGAAATATCCTCTGGATATGATCCTTTGCATATCCAGGCTTCTTGGTGCAAGGACAAGCTCCCCTTGCCTGCCTCCAGGAAGTGAAAGTTGGGCAACCTTTCAGGAATGCTGGAAAGATCTGTCTGAGAAAGAATCTCAAGATCCTTGGTTCTGCAGACCCCCTCTGCCACATGAGCGATGTCTACCTCTGTAGTGATTTCCCCCTCTGTGGGAGAAATTCCTGCAAGATTCTTGGAAAGGACCTTGAGATTTTCTGAACCACATTTTTTTACCGATGTGTTGGTTCCTAGAGAAAGGTGTGCGTGGTGTACAAAAGTAGATTCCGATTGCAAAACAGGTCTTTCCATACTGTTCACTGTGGAAGAGAATCTCTTTCACTGTTGGGCTAAACAAGGGATAATCCATCAAAGGAAGCACTGATAAATTATGCCTGGAAGGGTTCTGCATCATTGCATAATTGCATCCAGACATGTCTCCTTATGGCTATGCCTGAACTGGCCACCCTTGAGGTACCTTCTGCATTTGAGATCAACCTCACGGACACAATTGTAATCAATTGTAGGGTGGCCACTTGCAAGGAAATGGACTTTTGCTCCTCTATGGACATGGACTTTGGGGCAGAATTACTGAGTTCTTTTAAGTCCCTATGTAATATGGTGAAATGTGCCAGGTAGTTCAGTGATTGCAGAGCAAATGTCGCTAATGCATACACTTGCTTCCCAAATCTGTCAAAAGCCCTAGACTCTCTGTTAGGGGGATGGACAGTGGACCTTTGTTCAGCAAGCTTCTTTTTGATGGCTGCCACAACAACCATGGCATCTACAGGAATCCCTTTAGTTCAGTACTGTCTATTAAGCAGGGGCGCTTAAGATTTTACTGGGGCATTTGGGCACAGGTTCCACAGAGTCCAGTTCCTTCCAAGCCCTAAGGAAGACAGGATCTATAAGCTCATCTGTGGGGGGGAGGGGTAAACCAAAATGTAGACTGGCCAGACCAGGTGGCTTCCTAGAACACCAATTCTTCTTGGGAAGGGGTTGTGGAAGACCAACCACCTTTCTGGTGAAGGATCTCTTAAGATGTCTCCAAATGAGACCTCTTCAGGTTGAGATCTAGGAGACCCTTCCGATTCATCAAAATCGGTGTGTTCTGTGAGGGATTCCTGTGGGGAATCCAAGTGTCTCCTTTTGCACATTCTGTTCTGAATGACTTCCTCAGTGGGATATTCCAGGGAGGTAAATGGAAGAGAGGGAAAGTTCCCTGGTGGGAACTGCTTGGAAGCTCATCTGGGCTGGCTGTCCCTGACATGTAGGATGCGAGGACTCAGACACAGGATCCACAGAGGGTACAGGGTATGGATCCAAAGAAAGGAAGAGTCTAAACTACTCTGGGTAGGGAGAAAACCCTCTCCACCACCTCAAATGCACAGGGACCTGGAGAAGTCAAAGACAATCCCATTGGACCCAAGCATCCTGGAGCAGATAACCCCTGAGACCCCCAAGCCCCTCCAACCCCCCTCTCTGAGGGAGGAGTCAGAGCTGAGCTATCCAGCACCTAAGCTCTGAGAGGAAGTGATGGCTCTGAAAACTTCAGAGTCAAAGTCAACGCCTCAGATCAAACGCTGATGCTTCATTTCCGAGAGCCATTGTGTTCCAACAGTGTCAGAGCCAATTGGGTCAGGGAAGTAGCTTGTGCCGAGGATGAAATAATCTTCAGTTATGATGGCTTGACTCCCTAGACTCTTGGATCCAAGGACTCTGAAACAGCTGGCCAGACTGGAGAAGGAGTAATTACAGGTTGAGATGAAGGCTGACAGCTCACAGATCCTATGGGAGACAGAGCTAGCAAAACCCTCATCTGGATCTGTTTTTTGAGGAACTTCCTCTTCATCCTATCCACCTCTGCTTCGGAGAGACTACTGGAAGACCTAACAGAAGAGGATTTTGAAGGTGGCTTTAAAGACTTTTTAGGAGTCTCTTGCAAAAAGGGAGATTGTAATCTCGGAGATACCAACTCCAGAAAAGAACTGGGGGCACGGGGTAAAGGAGATGAAAAAGCAGATTATGCTGGATCCAAGGTCTTATAAAAGCTTCTTTTAATGTTCTAAAGCAGCTGTAGAATGAAGAAACTGGACAGGTGAGCATGTGCGGTGCTCCCTGGCCTCCTTCAATTTCTGGGAGGGGGTTTGAGCTCTTCAAGGAGGAGGACTTGAAGAAGAAGCCGAAGTGGGAAGGAGGCCTTTTAGAAAAAGTTTGTTCCTCCTGTCGCTAGTAGCTCTTGCATTAAAGGCCGGACATATGGAAAAAGAGATGTCCAGATGTGCTGGGCCCAAACAATAAATGCACTCCCTGTGGACATCAGAGATGGAGATCTTATGCTCACAGGAAGTGCATTTTTTAAATCCAGTCAGCTTATTAGCCATTCTAGAAAAACACAAACGAGTTTAAGAAAGTAACGGAAGACTTTTTTTTTTTCTCGAAGAAACAGAAATGAGAGCAGGAAATAACCACCAATGATGGTACTACAAGAAAAACACCTAAGGGTATAGAGAAAAAAGAAAGAATGGACTACAAACAATGGTAGCATCAAAATACCAAAAACTCCATACAGAAGGTTAACATGAGGGTAAAGAGGGTTAAGTTAACTAATAGAGCTGTAAAAAAGTTAATAAGAAATAGTAACTTTCACTCATAAAACCCCAGAGGAGTTCGAACAATCCCAATGCAAACCATCTTGAAGAGCGGTAAACGAGATGTGAGGGATTGTAATGGTAAGAATCTTTAAAAAGTTGCAGAGTCTGATCTGAGGATTGGCTCCGAATCCATTCATTGAGGAATGAATGAAAATTACAGCATCAGATCAACTTTTGTACTCAAAAGGAAAAAGCAATGCACCTGGTAAAAAACAAATAAACATCACATAACGGTTATTAAAAAAAAGGTATGTACTCACCATAATGTTTCATACATGTTATCCATTTTCATTCTTCCTCAACATATGGGTTCAGATCCGATCCTCAGATAAGACTCAGATGCTTTTTTACAGCTCGTGGATACTACAAGCTCTCAAGCTCCTCCCTTACCCATAATGCAGCAGTCTCCCTCTTTACCCTACATCTTGTCTGCTGCCCTTTATTGTATATAGCAATGAAATTAAAGCTTTTATATAGAAAGTTACTATTTGGAGCTCAACCAACAGAAATCAAGAAAAAAGGGCAGGGGGCTGGAGGGAGAGGAGTTGAGGAAGGATGAAAATGGGCAACACAGATGGAATATTATGGTGAGTACATAACTTCTTTATCTGATGTTGTCAATTTTCATTCATTCCACAATGTTTGGGACAGACTCTCCAGCTACCTGAATCATGGATGGACTCTAAGGAAGGATATTCCTGAGTACTGTTGAGCCGAAGGCTGCTCTTCCCCTAGAGACCAGATCCAACTTGTAATGCATAATAAAAGTATGAGGATTAGTCCAAGTTGCAGCTGCACAGATATTGTCCATGGAAGATCTGGATAACAAAACTGATGAAGTTGCCATGGACCTGGCTGAACGGGCTCTTAAAGGCTTTGGCAAAGACAGATCAAACTTGTTACATAAAGGAGATGCAATCCATAAGTGGTTCTCCCAATTTCATTTCCAAAAAGGATACAAATAATTGATAAGATTTTCTAAATTTCTCTGTTTTGTGAAGATAGGAACGTAATTGTCTGTGGACATGTAATAAATACAAAATGTATTCTCCTTTGTTTGAAAAATTTGGAAAGAACACAATTGATTAATAGGTTCATAGTTATTTACTAGGCTAATGACCACAAGAGCCTTTTTAAGAATAGCCATACATCTCAAATCTTTGACAACTTCTGGTACCCTTGATAAGTGTAAGCAAGGGGCTTGAGAGATTAAACATTTACAAGCAGGGGCCTGGGAGCTGAACCATTTACAGGTTGCCTGTGTTCATTAAAGATGTATGTGCCAAGCCAGGGATGAATTTCCTTCTCCCCATTCAATTGCCCAGGTTACACTTGAATTGGGTCAGGGAGGAACTCTGCTTCACATAGATGGAGTGCCTCTTCCAGAGACCTGCTAGTCTCTAGGATACATATCTGTCACTCCAGCAGGTCCTATTTATATCAAAGGCAAGGTTTAAGTGTTTAGAATGGGTAATTCTGGTGCTGCTCGTTTTGCTGATATGCAGAAGGTCCAGCAAAGTGGGGTCTGACAATGCCCTGTATGCCAGGCATAGATCTCCCCTCAGCCTGTAGGAGACAGAATACAGGGATAAGGCCTTGAGATAGTCTCTACAGGCTATTTTACTTACACCCTCTATTCTTTTAGTGAGGAACCTCTGTAGGTACTCCATTTGTTGGATATTGTGGTTAGGTACATACCAAAGAGGGCACTGTATTCAATGACAGGTCTGATGAATGCTGAATACAGTGGAACAATGACCTCCTTGAACCCAGATACCAGACATTTGTTTATAAGCTGCATAACGTAAAATAATTTCCTCACTGCTGAGGCACATGATAGTCAAAGGGTAGATTACAGTCTGTGTGCATGTCCCCAAGTCCCTGACTACTGGGTCAACTCTAAGGGGTGAGTTGTCAGTTTGATAGTTACCAAGGGTAGATGACTTCCTGAAGGATACTATTATGCATTTACTGGCATTTAGTTTTAGTCCATGGCTCTGACACCAGTTGTTTGTTTCTGTCAGCCCTTCCTGGACAACACTTGCGTCAGTGTGGGATTCAATGACAGCTCCTAATTTGCAATCATCTGCAAATTTAGTCAGCCAGAGATCATTCACATTGGCCTTGACTTCAGAGAAGTAAATGCCAAAAAGGAGTGGTTCAAGGTGTGATCCTCAAGGGCCTCCACTTGTGACTGGCCTCTTTGTAGAGGTGGACTCTCCAGTTTTAACTTCCTGGGTCCCATCTGTGAGCCAGCTGGCTATCTACCCAGTGACTTATGGGTTTGTACCTAACCTCTTGATCTTGTCAACAATGCCTGAGTTGGGTATTGTGTCTAATGCCTTGGCCAGATCAAGGTAGAGTGTGAACCATTTTGCCCTCATCCATTGCTTTGGTGACCTTCTCAAACAAGTCCACCAGGTTGAGTAGCCATGACCTGCCCTTGATGAGAAAAAGCTGGGTTGTGTCCAGTGTCTGGAGGTTTACTATATCATTATTGATCACTTCCATGATTCTTTCTATGGCTTTGATTAGAAGACTAGTGAGACTTATGCATCTGTAGTTTCCAGGGTCTGTAGATGACCCACATTTGTGCAGAGAGTTGACTGTTGCAGTTCTCCATTCATGAGGCATGAAGCCTGTTTGGAAGCTATAGTTAAAAAGCAATTCCAGACGGCCTGACAAATCATGTTTCATGTTATTTAGAAGGCATCCTGGGATATTGCCTGGGCCCATAGACCCTGACATCACCTTTGGAAGAAAGACTGGATTGGTTCTTAAGGACACCCCTAACCTTATGAAATATTAAATAAGGAAGCTTACAAGATAAATCTTGAAGTTCTAAAACTCTCCTAGCTGATGTTATGGCTATTAGAAATATAGTTTTCCAAGTCAAATATTTGAAATCATATTTTACAGCCGGGTCAAATGGTTTGCCAGTCAGGGCTTGTAACATTAAATTCAGATCCCTTGGTAGAGTAGGATCTTTAAAGGGTGGTTTGAGTAGAAAGGTTCCTTTTACAAGTGCTTTACACAGACATGAAAAAGCTAACATGGAATTATCAACTCCAATATGGAAATTAGAAATGGCGGATAACTGAACTTTAACCATTGAGGGACTAGCTCCATCATTACAAACTGAGGCCAAAAATTCAAGAATTTTAGGTACTGGTGCTGAGAAGGGATCGCTGTCTTACTGCTGTGCCCAAAAAACAAACCTTTTCCATTTGGTCTTGTAAATGTTTCCAGTGGAAGCTTTGTCGGACGACAAAAGAATGTGACATACCGGGGATAAGAGCTTGGATTGTCTGGTTATCAATGGAAATGGAGAAACCATGCAGTCAACTTTAGGCCCATAATGTCCACGCGAGTCATGTCTGTTAGGTGAAACAGGAGGTCTGGAATTGGATATCCAAGGTGGATAAACTAGATGAGGCCAAAGAAAGGGAAAACAAATTTTTGACAAGGGTAATGAGGATTACTGTACTGCTCAAGTGAGTTGCCTTCTGAAGAAAGTTGTGAATTAGAAGTTTTGGAGGGTAGGCGTAAAGGAGACCGAAGGGCCAGTCATGGAGAAGAACTTCTCTCAGTGACAACCCAGTGGGGGGATCAGGGCAAAGAACCTGCTGCACTTGTTGATGGGAGATGAAGAGAGGTCACAGCACATCTGGCCCCACTGGTGGAACATCTCTTCCACTATTCTGTTGTTGAAAGACCACTCGTGAGGTAACAAATTGGACCTGCTCAACTTGTCTGCTATCACACTAGATTTCCCTGGTATGTTGCGTTGCTATCAGATATTGATTTGAAGAGATCATCCACTGCCACACTTTCATACCTTCTCAACAGAAGGGGTAAGATCTGGTTCCTCCTTGTCTGTTGATGTACCATAAAACTGTCTGTTGATGTACCATAAAACTGACACATTGTCAGTTTGAAGTGCAATAGTTCCGGAAGGCAGCGAGTCTTGGAATGCCTGTGACACTAGGAGTAATGCTCTCATTTTCAGTACACTGATATGCATGTTGGCTTCTTCAGGAGACCAAGTGCTTTGCACAGTCTTTCCCGAGAACTGCTCCCACCACCCGATCTGAGAAGCGTCCATGATCACTATAGCCTTGGACTGAGGGAGGATGAACAGATGACCTTGTAATATTTGATTTGAGTGAATCCACCACCAAAGATACTTTCTGCATGCCTGAGTTATACTGATCTTGGTGGACACAGGCTGATGTAGAACAGACCACTGGGTTGCTAATGTCCACTGAAAAATTCTCATATGGTTTCTTGCTAAAGTTACTAGAACTTTTGTTGCAGACATTGATCTCAAGGTTTGTAAAAATCAGTCGGGCTGACAGAGACAAGTTTTGAACTATCTTCTTGACTTGGAAATTAATAGTTTGTACCCTTAACAATGGGAAAGAAGCTGTCACTGATATTGTGTTGAATAAGGCCCCTATGAATTCTAACATTTGAGATGTTTCTAGATGAGATTTGTTGTGGGTGATTTTAATTCCTAGACTGGAACAAATATTGAGTACATACTCTCGAACTGTTATCAGAAGATGCCTGGTTGAAGTGGTTATGAGACAGTCTAGATAAGGAAACACCCATAATCCCTGAATTCTCAAGTGAGCTGTTGTTACTGCCATGTGTTTGGTGAACACCCTGGGGCTGTGGTGAGACCAAAGCACAGTGCTCTGAACTGGCAGTGACTGGCTCCCATTCATCATTTTTATGTCATAATACATGCCCTGGAGATCTACTTGAGCACATCCAGTCATCCTTGTGCAGGAAAGGAAATACAGATTGAACCTTGACCATCCGGAAACTGGTATGCTGAACCAATTTGCTCAGATTACTGAGATTTAAATTGGTCTTCAGTCCCCTGTTTTCTTTGGCACTAAAAAGAATCTTGAGTAAGTTCTGGATCATTTTTACTCTGGGGAGACCTCTTGAATGACTCTTTTTTTCCTAGCAGCTTTTTTTTACTTCTACAGCTGCTGTTTTCCTCTGACTGGGTGGAACATTGGGAATTTTGTTTACTGTTGGAGGTGAAAGAGAAAAAAAATTATATAACCTCTGGAAATTTTCCTCTGCACCAGAGTATCTATTGCAATGGCTAGCCAGGCTTTCTGGTGGAGCATAAGCAAAGAGTCAGGGCACCCTCCATGCACCCAAACTGTCAGACAGCTCAAGCTGAGCTGTTTAAAAGACACATTTGGGCACAAAGCCCTTCAGAGCTTTCCTGCCAGCAGAGAGAGAGACAGAGAGAGAGAGAGAGGGAGAGGCTGAGCCCTGAAAGGGCTATGCTAGGAAAAAACAAAAATAAATGCCCACAACACACCATAAAAACAAGGGGGATTGGAGAGGGCTACTGCAGCAGTGACAACTCAAACATCTATTGTTATGGTAAGCTTCAACTTACACAACTGTTCTATCTTCATCATGATGATCACTGCTGCAGTAGCCTTAGCTATATGGGTAAATTACCTCAGTTAACTACATTTGGGAGGTGGAAGAAAGAGTGAAGAAGCCCCTGGAGAATAGTTTGAGCAAAGTTTGATCTAGACCTACAGAAGGAATCAAGCTTATCATGTTTTGTAAAAGTACATACAGAGGACCAAGAAGCAGGTTCTAGAATCCAACCCTTTCCAAAAAGCCATACATGAAGCCAAGGCCCTGGTATACTGGGTCTTGAGCTAGAGTAGAATAGTTTTGTTGCGGTGTATAACAAAAGGTTATAGCCTTAGACAGCCATTTGGAAATAGTTTGTTTTGACACAAATAATTTATTCTTCTTATCTTCACAAGAAATAAACAACTGATACAAAGTTCTGAAAGATTTAGCTTTGTCAAGATAGTATTGGAGTTATCTGTTTACATCCAAGGTATGGAGCATCTTGTCTCCCAAAATTTTATGTTCAGCAAAGAAAACTGGGAGATGGATGGTTTGGTTTAAAGTAAACTCTGATATCACTTTAGGCATAAAAGAAGGATTGGTTCTCAAAGAAACCCTGTTGTTATGAAAAAAGAGGGTTGACTCACCATAAGTGCCCATAACTCAGATATTTTATTTATTTATTTTTTAACAGAGGCCACAGCAATCAGTAAAACTGTTTTCCATGTTAAGAAGCTTAAGTCAGCCATATTACCTGGTTCAAATGGTGCAAATGTTAGCTTCTCTAACACAGAATTAAGACCCACTGTTTTTCCTGGAAGCTATTATGCAAAACCCTTTTAAAGAACATTTTGCACTGAGAGTGCATTGATGTTGGAAGATGCATGGGCAGGAACATGCTGAAATGGTTGACAGATGAATCTTGATAGAGAAATTAGAAATGCCACAGGATAGTACCTCAAACAAATATTGTAAAAACAAAAGTTATGTACTCACTACGATGATGAATCAGTTTTGTCCATTTTCATTCTTCCTCAACTGATGAGTCTCAGATCTGACCTCAGATCCTTTTCACCCACTTTTTCTAGATTCAAGGATCCAACTCTCGAGCTTCTCCATTTATCCATAATGCCCCACTAACCTAGCATACCTCAGATCAAGTTTGCTGCCCCCAGTAATACATGACTGATAATACAAAGAATCTGTAAGGCAGAAACAACAGAGAAAACTGGAGGGCAACAAGAATCAATTGGTTCCCAGAGCAGCGTCACTTAGGTCTCTCCAGGAAGAAAGGGAAGGGAGTTGGGAGGGCGGGAAGTTGAGGTAGAATGAAAATGGACAGCACAGATACATTGTTATGGTGAGTCTGTAGCTGTTGGATCTGATATTGTCATTTTCATTCATTCCTCAGCTGATGGGACAGGGTCCACAGCTAGATGAACCTTGGGGGTCCTCATGGAAGAAAATTATGGAGTACTGCAGTGCCAAAAGCATCTCTGTTCCTAGATTTCAAATCTAAGTTTTAATGAGCAATAAAGGTATGAGCACTGGACCAAGTGGCAGTGGCACAAATGTCATATATCGATGTTCTTGACCAAAACGCTGAAGTGACCACAGACGTTGTAGACTATGCTCTAGGGGGCTTGGGCAAAGAGAGCCTTCTCTGGCTACAGACAAAGGATATGCAATCAGTGAACAATCTGACTCAAGTCAAGTCATTTTGGAAACTGCCATGCTCAATCTGTTTGGTGAGAAGGATACAAACAACAGGTCAGTTTTTCCTGAAATCTTTGGTCTAATGAAGATAAAATTGAAGATGGCTGTGTGCATTCAAAATATGGAGCAGCATGTATTCACCTTTATAGGAACATTTTGAGAAGAAAACTGGGAGATTAATGACTCGTATAATGTTGGATTCAGAAGCCACTTTAAGTAAAAATGATGGATTGGTACGTAAGGAGAGACTATCCTTATGAAAAACAGGTAGGGAGATTTGGAGGAAAGAACCTGGAGATCAGATACTCATCTAGCTGATGTTATAGCAACTAGAAAAAATTGTCTTCCGGGACAAGAATTTAAAGTCAGTCTTGGATGAAGGTTCAAAGGGGCTTTGGGTCATACCTTGAAGCAAAATAGTTAAATCCCATGGAGGAGTAGGATCCTTGACTGGGGGGGCTAAGTAAGGAGGTGCCTTTTGGAAAAGCCTTGCATAACTTAGAAGAGGCCAAAGAAGAGAGATTTTACCTGAATGAAAGTTGTAAATGACAGCCAACTGTAATTTAATAGTAGAGAAATTAGCCCCTTCATAAAAATGGAAGCTAAAAATGCAAAGACAGTGGTGATTGGGGTAGTAAAGGGGTCCAGATCTCTCTGAAGGGCCCAAATTAAAAATCTTTTCCTTCTAATTTTGTAGATTTTCCTGGCAGAAGCCTTTTGAGAAGATAAGAGAATACACCAGACCTAGGAGGTAAGCCTGGGCTGTCTAGCGTGTTGCACCCAGATGAATCATTCCTGTCAGATGAGACAGGAGGTCTGGGCAGATACAAAAGAGGAGGCCGCAAGAAGGGAAACCAAATTTGACAAGCCCAAAAAAGTGCAATGTGGATAATGTTGGTCTTCGATTGGTAAGCTTTCTGTAGGAATTTGGGGATTACGGGTAATGCGGAATAAGTATAGAGGAGATTAGAGAGGCCAATCATGAACTACTGCATCTCTTGGTGACTCCCTAGAGGAGGGGCCAGGGTGAAGAACCTGCTGCACTTGCTGTTGAGGGGAGAAGTGAAAAGATCACAGCATGGCTGGCCCCATTGATAGAAAATTCTCTCTGCTACTTTGAGATTGAGAGACCACTCATGAGGCATCAGATTGGACCTGCTTAGTCTGCAAGCACAATGGCATTCCTCAGTATGTGTTGCTATGAGAAAACAGCCAGAAGAGAGAGCCCTATTGTCACACATTTATTGTCTCCTGACATAGAGGATATGATCTGGTTTCTCCTTTTTGTTGATGGACCATACTACAAATGTATTGTCTGTTTCAATGTCAATCATCCCAGAGGAGAAAGCATCTTTCAAGTTCTGCACCACTAGCAGGACTGTTCTTATCTCTAGAGCAAAGATGTATGAATTGTTCTCTTATGTGGACAACATACCTTGGACTGTCCTTCCAAAAAATGTCCCCCACCCCAGTTGTGAGGTGTCTGTGGACACTGTGGCCAACAGTAGTGGGAGAACAAATGGATAACCCTGAGAAATGTTGTCTAAACAGATTCACCAAAGAAGGTATTTCTTGGAAATCTGTGTGATCCTAACTAGTGCATACAACGGCTGCTGAACAATAGACCACTGTACTGACACAGTCCTTTGTAGAATCCACATATGAAATCTGGCTAATGGAACCAGAGTAATTGCTGCTGCTTATGACCCTAAGGCTTGCAACACTAGTCATACTGGAGGAGAAGAATGCAAGATCATCTCCATGACCTGGGATCTGAGGGTTTGTAGTCTTGTTGGAGGAAGTGACGCTATCTGAGTTATTGAGTCTAGGTGAGCACTTATGAACTCTAGATTCTGTGTAGATGTAAGCTGTGACTTCTTGTAGATGACTGTGATACCCAGATGGTGACAAAATTGCAGCCAAGTAGTCCCTTGCCTTTATAAGTAGATGCCTGGTTGGAGCACTCAGGAGTCTGTAGTCTACATTGAAAATACCCAGAATCCCAACAGTCTCAGTTGAGCTGTTAACACCACCATGCATTTGGTGAACATCCTGGGGGCTGAGATGAGGCCAAAGGGTAGTGCTTTTTACTGTTAATGACTCGCTCCCAGCCGGAAGTGTAGAAATCCTCTAGAGCACCTGCTCGATTTGATGTGATAGTATGCATCCTGAAGAACTATTGAACATATCCATATCCAATCATCCTTTTGCAGTAGGAGCAAAATGAACTTAACCATGACCATCCAGAACTTTCAATATTTCATGTACCGGTTTATGTTTGCTGAGATCCAGGATGGGTCTCAAGTCCCCTGTCTTTTTTTGGCACTAAAAAGAATCTTGAGTAAGTTCTGGATCCTATGTGGTCTGGGGGACCTTCTGGATGACTCTTTTCTAGCAACATTTCTATTTCTAAGGCTGCTGCCTCCCTCTGACTGAGTGGAACATTGGAGATTAAAAGTTACAGAATTTCTCCAAAGGAGATGCTGTCAGATGGAGATATGGGAGACCTCTCTCCTTCACTGAAGTCAGTGTCCTCGGTGAGAGTTTCCTGAAGGGAATCTAAGTGTCACCTTTTGCACATTCTCTTCCAGCGGGATGGTCTGGTGAGGTATTGGAAGTAACAGTGAAGTCCTGGGGGAGGACTGACTGGAGGCTTGATTAGGCTGGCTGCCCCAGTGGGATAGACCTGAGAGGCTCAGAGCTCAAATCAGATGGTAGGCTACAGAATGGATCCAAAGGGGCAGTGATGTATTTTCTCTAGGCAGTGAGAAGGCCTTCTCCACTACCTCAAAGGCAGAAAGACCAGGAGAAACAGCAGCTGGCCTCACCTCAGCACTGAAGTGGCCCTTAATCCTCCCAGACTTGGACTTCCAAGATGCCTGCACATTGAGTAACAGCTTATTTCTAGCTCTCCCAGTGTGAAAACAGAAAGTCAGCAGAGAAGGCCAGTAGACTTGTGTTTATGGGTAAATTTCAGTAACTGGCTAGCAAGTGCACTGCCTGGATGCCAGGAATAAAGAATACATAAGAATAAAGAAATACTGAAGACCTGGAAAAATCAGCTACAAAAAGTGAGGAAGAAACAAGACTGAGGAAAGTTCTGCAGCTGTTCAGCAAAAAGCAATATGACCTTCAGGCATGACTTCCAATACCCTACAGGAATATACAAGACAACTGCATACAGACCTGGTTACAATAACCAAAACACTGATGGAGTATATCAACACAAACAAGAAAAGGCTGGAAAAAATGGAAGAAGTTTTAAACAGATATTCAGCTTAGATGATAAAGCGGCAAAACTCAGAGGTCAAAATGAAGAAAAGGCTGGCTGAATAAGAGACTGCTCAGGAAGAGATGTTTAAAGGGACTGTACCTGTAAAATCTTTTCAAATTTTTTTCAATAGAGAATGTTGGCGAGAAGAATGGGAGCACAAGAGTTGACTAGAAGAATCAAAAGTAAGTTGAAAATGAAGCAGAGACAAGATTTCGGAGATGAACAGTAATAAAACTAGTAACTTAATATGGGATTACAAAGAAATAATTAGGTTTGTGAAGTATGATAGAACAAAAAAAATCTGGAAATATCAGACTTTTTCAGAATTTGTTGGACTTGTGGGGGACGCAATCATATGCCCTACTTCATGGCATTAATGTTTAGAAAAGTGCTTTGAGGAGGGAAAGAGGAGGGAGAAAGTTAACTGTAACTGTAAAGATTTTTTTTCTTAAATAGTACCAGTTTTGTGGCATGTTTTTTTTTCTTTACATGTTATAAAGTAACGTTTTTATCAGTTATTTCTAAGTGTAATGGGGATTGTAAACAGGTGCTGCTGTTTTTTTTTTTCTTTTCTTTCGCCCTCCCCTTCTCTCTTTCTTCTTGTTCAGTTTTCAGAAATGTAGGCACTACAATGTAAAAAAAAAACTGGTTAAAAAGCATGATAAAACAAGAATGAATGTGCTTTTTCCCATTCTTGCATGAGGGAATGACTGTATTTAAGATCTTAGATTGATTTAGTAACAAGTTTTAAGAGAGAGAAAGTAAATGAAAAAGAACACCGAATAGTATGAGGCTTTTTTCTAGCAAACACATGTATGCCCAGTAAGAGTTCTGCAACTGGTCTTCATGTTTCCATGGAAACAATCTGATAAACAGAAACAATCAGATAAACAGAAACTGGCTGCCTGGGTCTCATGTCTCCAAGGAGACAATCTGATAAAGACAACTGGCTAGAGTCTGGTGGAGAGTGATTGGCTGAGAAAAAAAAGAAGAGAGAAATTTGCTAGGAGATAATGTTCTCTGAAAGAATTCAAGAGTTTTCACAATGTGGAGAATGTTCTCTGAAAGCATTTGGGGCTTTCCCCACTGACAGCACTATAAAGATAAGACAAAACCAATCAGCACTTAGTAGAAGAACAATCTGCACCATATGTCTTAGCATGGAGGTTAACTGAAGTCTCTGAGTGCTGCTATCACAGTTTGGGACGTCTGTTACTATTAAGAGGGTACAACTTAAATATTTGAGGGTGTACATTGTTTTGTGTGTTAATATTAAGTTAATAGGTTTTAGGGGTTATTGGGGATGTGTTTTTTTGTTTTGAGGGCTTTCAATAAAACAAAAAATTTTATAAGATGTGACATAGGCTCAAATGGATATGACAAGAAACAACTGCATAAAAGTTCAACCTGCCAGACATGGTATGCATGTAACACAAAAGCTGGAACTAGACATTTAACAAAAAATGTGCTATACATAAAAGGTGGGAATAACTTTTTAATACAATGATGCTTTCTTTAATGTCTTTAAATGTAAATGGCCTCACAGATAAATGCAAACAAGAAAGAGTAGTGAACTATATTAAAAATGTAGAGTACAAATATTTATGTTACAGAAGACACACCTAAAAAGAACTGAACATGTGAATTTGATAAAGAAAGGTTTTCAGGATGGTTATTCAGCAGAATATCTGGGGCAAAGGAAAAGAGGAGTACTTGTACTATAATTGCAAGAGGAGCTCCAATAGTGATAGAAGAAGATAAAAAATATAACAATGGCAGATTTGTAATGCTAAGGGGCTACAGGCAACAGAGGAGGATTACACTGGCATGTATTTATATTCCACCTAAAACTGCTATAATGGAACTTAAGAAAATTATGGGAGAAATAATCAGTTTTTAGCAAGGAATATTACTTATAGATGGGAACTGGAATTTGATTTGCAGCAGTGAAGATGTGTTTGGAGGGCCCAGAAGGGAAATATAAACAAAAGAGGGAGATTTTTGAAGAAATTTATGAAAATATTTGGCAGTGAAGATGTGAATTCAGTGACAGGAGTTTGGAGTGAATTTACATATTATTCCCAAAGATATAAAAACTGGGCTAGGCTAGACATAATTTACATTTCACAGGAACATGTATATTTAATTGGTCTTGATACTCACCCAATACCTATTTCAGATCATGCGCCAATAATAGGTAAAAATAAAACCACAGAGTAATGATATAAAAATAAAACATTGGCGCTTTCCTACCTATCTGTTAAAAAGAGAGGAATTTAAGGAATGGGCTGTGGAGATTATTCGGGAGCTGTTTGAGAGGATAGAAATCTGAAAATATAGCTAGGAAGTGGGATAAAATTAAGGTGGAGTTTAAAAATAGGCTGGAAATAAAAGAAAGGGAGCTATGGCTAAGAAGTAACAAGAATTATTTAGAGGGACTGACAAATGTTAAAGTACTGCAGAATAGGGGGGAATCTCACAGAACAAGAAGAGGATCAACTGCAGAATGCTAGGCAGAAAATAAGGGATTACCTTGATAATATGCAGGAGCTTAAAAAGATTGCTGTTAAGCAACTGTTTTTTGATAATAACACTAGAGCACAAAAAACTTTTAGCAGAACAACTCAGGTAACAGAAAGTAGAAAGGGTCATCGACAAATTTAGGGAGTCCATAACAAGAAAGGTAAAGAGAGATCCTGTAGAGGTATTAAAAATATTTCAGATATTCTATGAGTCCCTACAAAGCAGAGAAATATGAAAATCAAGAAAAAATACAAATGGAAATGTTTACGGACAAATTAAATATGCCAAGGTTAGAGGTAGATGAGGCTCAATTACTAATGGTTACGATAGGAGTAGATGACATAAAAACTGTGATGTATAACCAAACTACAAACGTCCCCAGGAATAGATGGTATTACTGTGGAGGTTTGGAAGCTAGGAGGGAAAAATGCTAAAGATCTGGAAGGTTTTCTTTAACAGTATCTTAAGAGGAGGAGAATTACCACTGTCCTGGGAGAAAGCAGTGATAGCTGTAATACTAAAGAGGGTAAAGATCCACTAGATTCAGCTTCATACAGGCTCATTTCGGTACTAAACCATGATTATAAAGTGTTCATGTCTATAATGGCTAAAAAAAAAATGACAAAAAATAATGCCAGAACTGACAGATATAGATCAATGTGGTTTTGTGGAGGGGATACAAACATTTGACAACATTAACAGAACACTGATGATCCAGAGGGAAACAGAATGTAAGAAAATACCATTGTTGTTCTTGGGTCTTGAAGCAGAGAAAGAATTTGACTGAGTAAGCTGGGATTTATAAGGTTGATTAGGAGGATACATGAGGGAGCAGAGATGAAAATTAAAGTGGGTGGGGTCTTCTCTGATAATTTCTGCTTTAGCAGAGGAACCAGGTAGCGGTGTCCTTTTTTCCCCTTTATTGTTTGCATTATATTTAGAACCACTGGCAAAAAAATAAACAAATAAGGGGCGCAGAAATTCAAGGATATAATTGGTATGTTGTTGTATCTTTTGGCTTTTCCTGGTTAGGGGTCGCCACAGCGGAAGTCTGGTCCGCTAATGATTGGCAGTAGATTTTTACGTGCCAAGTTGCCAGCCCTGACACACAACCTTCAATGAAGGTATGCCCATTCACGCATGTCTCCACACAGAAGACGCTCTAGCTGAGAATCGAACAGGACGTCTTACTGTGAGGCAACAACGCTACCGCAGCACCACCACCGCATTCTCAAGGATATAATTGGTATGGTAGTCAAGAAAAGCTGGCTTTATTTGCAGATGATATTATTTATACCTGCCAACACCAGAAAAAGACATTACAGTATTGTGAAACATTTTGTTACAGTTTCAGATCTTTTCAGGATACACAATTAATGAAGCTAAAATAAAGCCAATAGTGGTAAATTATGTACCCACACATGAACTGGTTCAGGAATATCCATATTTATGGGGACATGATAAAATTAAGTATTTAGGAGTATGGATTAAAAATTATTCTTGCGTGGTGGCTAAGGATATGTGGGAAGAGATTAAACAAAAGATAAAAGAAAAACTGCGAAAATGGAAGCTTTGTTATATTGATATGGATAGTAAGATACAAGCAGTTAACGTATTTTTAGTCCCTTTAGTCATATACATAGGCCAGGCATATTGTTGTGGATAGCAATTAATAAAGATCTGAAGGACTTTTTCTGGGAGGGGAAGAGGGCAAGAGTGAAGTGGGATAAGCTGATCCTTCCAGCAGAACATGAAGGATTGGGATTACCCAGTATGGAGGGATATTTCAGAGCTACACAGTTAAGACTCCTATACATACCACAAGCAGAAAACTATAATTCAAAGGGGAAAGGGATGATGATGAAACAGGGGGAACACTCAAGAAAAAAGGAGAGAGTGAGATTTTGGCTACAGGCCTTTAAGCAGAACGGCAATAATCATACAAAATATTATATCCATAAAGTAGCAGAAAGTATTCTAAGAACTAAACCTACATGGGAATGGAGAAAGGAGATTCTGCTGCTAGGGATGACTGCAATATCAGATACAGACAATAGGCAAGAGGGGGCTGGAATGTATTGGAGAAAACTGGCAAAGGAACCAAGGTATTGGGAGCAAATAACTAGAGAGGGAAAGATGACAGAATGGGAAGATGCCTAGAATATATTTGCACTGCAGGTTAGACACTGCCTGTCTATCAGGGATTGATATCAAAGTGTAGGCAAAGAGAACGACATGGGGGGGTCCTAAATGAAAGATCAGCAATGGTAATTAAAAAAAGAATAATTAGCAGAGCATATAAAATATTGCATGATAACTATAAGAATCAATCAGAGGGTTAGAAAGCATTGGGAAGAGAGCGTGGATAAGCAATTCACAAAGAAACATTTAGGATTTTTGCATGGAAATGTAATATTTTTACACCCCAAGTATACTCCAGAGAATTCTTCCTCAGACAGTAAATGTTGGAGGTGAATGGTAAAAAAGAGGTAACTGGGAACATATTATCTGGGAGTGCGGTGAGTTGGTGGACTTCAAGGA
The DNA here is from genome assembly GCF_019279795.1 of Protopterus annectens. Taxonomy (NCBI): domain Eukaryota; kingdom Metazoa; phylum Chordata; order Ceratodontiformes; family Protopteridae; genus Protopterus; species Protopterus annectens. Next base: position 608,663,945 of record NC_056750.1, on the reverse strand, counting down.
TTCCATTTGGGATGCACTGTTGGAGATACTGGGTGGGCAGACAGGCCTGATGACGGAGATGATTTTTCTGAGATATGATACAGAATTGTAATTGCTTAGACATGGTAAGCCCTTGTTGTGTCTAATAATGGTGGCTGCCAAAAAAGCAATTAGTAGAAAATGGAAATCAAAATCTAAACCAGCTATACTGGAAATAGTGAATATAGTAATGAGATAAAACATCTGGAAATGAGATCTTTAGAAAAGGGTAGCAGCAAACTACACAGGAAAAATGTGACTTGTGGGAACAATACATACAAGGGAGGAATGAGGTTTAAAAGGCAGCAGGACTTAAATGAGCTATGTAATGTTTGAGTGAGAAAGATTGGGTAGATTATAAGTGATGTATAATGTTTGCAACTGGGAGGGTGTCAGTATGGTTTGTGGTGTAAAATGCTTGCAACTATGATTGTGTCAGTGTGGTTTGTTTTCATTTACATAAATGTATGATTGCCTGTATAGTTAGTGATTGTTTACTAAAGATGCTTCTTGTTTTAAAAAAGGCAGGAATTGAATAATTTATGTAATGTTGCTTAGGTTATATGACATATAGCAATATATGTGAAGTATAATGTTTGTTATATTAATATAGTTTGATTACTTTTATAAAAATGTATATTTGACTGTCACAAGTGATAATTCAATAAAGGTGTTTGAAAAAAAAAAATCCTCCCAGACTCCTGTCCTGAAGAGGGAATCAGGTCCAAGCTGATCAGTGTCTTGGCTCCTAGGGGTAACAGACACCTCCGATAACTTCAGTGTCAATCCCAAACCCCCCCCCGAGCTGCTGCCAGCACTTCAGCTCTGAGAGTCATCCTGCTCCGAAGGAGCCAGAACCGGGCGACTCAGGAACATGGTCAGAGTAGAAGAGTGACCTGTCTTTGGATCTGACAAGGACACACTCAAAGATCTTGAATCCAAGGGATCCAAAACCACAGGTCAGATCAGAGAAGGAGAGATCAACTGAGGTTCAGTGGAGGGCAGGAACTGAGGTTCAGTGGAGGGCAGGCTCACAAATCCGATGGCAGATGGAGAAAGAATTATGCCCAATTGGTCTGAGCTCTCAGAAACTTCCTTATCGTCCTATCCACCTCTGCTTCAGTGATGCTCCAGGAGAACCTAAGGGAGGAGCTGGTTGATGGCAGCCTGGAGTGTCTCCTCAGCATCTCCTGCAGGAACAGAGAAAGGAACTGAGGAAAGAGCAGCTCCAGCGAGAACCAGGGGGACCAGATTCGAGGAGACCTGGGCTTTGAAGTGGCAGCATCTCACTTCTAAGAAATCTTTGAAGGAGACTCCGTTGCTGGAGCTGACCTTGGTAAATGATCGGGTACTGTTCCTTAGAGTCCTGTCTTTTGGACTTCTTGTTGGGGGGTTGAGCCCCAGCAGCTAGAGATGAGGAAGGAAGAAGGCCCTTCAAAACCAATTTGCTCCTGTGATTACGAGCTCACAAGTTGAAGCATGCACATATAATGCAGTTGGTATCTAAGTGGGCAGCACTCAAGCAGTAAACACACTCTGAGGGCATCAGAGCTGGGAATCTTCTGCTCACAGGAAGAGCATTTCTTGAAACATGTGGGTTTGTCTGACAAAGTTTTACTAATAGTCCAAAAATAGAGAAAGAAAAGAAATGCTTTTATATAGCAGTGAATGTACCATCAATCGTACTAAGAATATCCTCTAGAGAGTAAGAAACAGGGAAAAGAAGAATAAGTACAACAATGGTATGTAGAGGAGTACTCTAAAAATAAACGGGTAGGGAAATCTGAGCCTGACAGACAGAAACTAAGAAATTACAAAGACGGCAAGGGAGGAAGAGTGGAAAGATACAATAATTGTTCAAAAAAGGTTAAACTTAAATGCAGCCCTTGAGAAACCAAACACCCGAATACTTGAGAGAAGGTGCTCTCCATCCGAGTGATATGGTGGCATATGAGATCTATGGTTTGCTAGGTTACTGGGGCATTATGATTAAAGGGAGGAGCTTAAAAGGTGGATCCGTGAATCTGGAAGAAGCGGCTGACCTGGATGGGAGACCATTCAGTTAAGGGATGAATGAAAATGACATCAGAACCAGAAAACAACAGTCCCTGCATGTGTACTGGTTATATTGCTGGCACCAATTAGGAAAGCCTCTTCCATGTCCTAATATATGATTTTCTAGTAGCAGGTTTTTTTGTTTCCATTAGCACCTGCTGCATAGCCTCAGTAAATAGGGGTCTACAAGAAATTAAAATTGTATCATCTAGGCAGTCAACTGAAGATGATTATTGATGGAGTGAAACATGCACCCCTGTTATTGTGTGAGTAGGTTCAGTCTGTGAGAAAGCTTGTGGTAACTACCCCTCGCCACTTACAAAAAAAAAAAGAGAACCACCATTACCTGGGCCAGAAGGGAGTCCCACAATAATACTGGCAGATTCCTTATGAATATTCAGAATACCCTGGATATTAATGGAAAGGGTGGAAAGCATACAGGAATGTTCCTGTCCAAGGAAATGAATTTGCATATGTTTTCCAGGCCTTCCTGCATACAGCTGTGGAACAGAATCTTGCCAGTTGATTGTTCAGAGAGGAGGCAAATAGGTATACTTGAGGAACTCTCCACAGTTGGATTAAATCTTGGAAGACCCTTTGATCTAGTTTCCATTTGTGCGGGTCTGCCTTGACCTGTTCAGCTTGTCTGCCACACAGATTTGTTCTGACGGAATGTAGGATAACTGTAAAGTGAGAGTTAGAGTGAAGCTATATCCAAAGATAACATTGCTAGTCTGCAAAGGGGGTATGACCTGGTTCCCCCTTGACTGTGGTATTGTCTGTAATCACTTGAAGAGGTCCCTTGGACCAAAGATGGTTCAGAGAGTGGAGTGCTTTGAACAGGGAAAGCATTTCCTTGGTATTTATGTGTTTGTAACTGTCCTTGGTGTCCCACAACTCTTGCATTGTTATCCTTCATGAAACTGCTCTCCAAGCAAATTCTGAAGCCTTTGTAGTGACTAACCGCTTTGCAACCGGGAGGGAGATGAGGAGACTTGGATTTAAGAACATCTGTCGTCCCCACCAAAAGATTTCTCTTCTGACCAACTCCTGCCTCAGGATTTGAAAAGATAAAAGGTGTTGATGCTGGGATCAGAGAGATTTCAGATACCACAGTATCTTTCTCATGTGGAGTCTTGCCAGGGTTATCATGAGAATCATAGGTGCCATGAGACCCAAAATCCTGAGGTATTCCCTCGCAGCAACTGAAGTCCGAGTGGAAAACCTTAGAAACAGATCTAAATAAAAATCTATTCTTTCCAGTAAAAGAAAAACTCTTTGACCTGAGGTATCTAGTTAACATTCCAGAAACACAATGCTATGTGAAGCAGTCAAGAAAGACTTTTGAATGTTCTCATGGAGTATCAGCTTGTGTAAGTGATCCCTCAACAGAGAGAGATTCCTGACACTTTGAAAATGACTCTGCAAAGATAAGAAAGTCATCTAAATATGCACAAATATCGATACCCTGTAGCCTGCAACGAGCCATACACTTTGTGAGCACTCTTGGTGCAGTGGCTAGTCCAAGGGATAAGCCAGAGAACTGACAATGTGATCTAGGCTCACCAAACACCATGAAATGTTCTGAAGTCTGGATGAATAGGGATGTCATGATAACCATCTTTTAAGTCTAGTGTTACCAGGAAACTCAAAAGAGGAAGAAGAGGTAAAAGGTTGCGAAGTGACAACATTTTGAATGTGGGCACTATCACAAAAAGGTTTATGAAAGGATGATCTAAAACTGGTTGCCAAGCATGTCCTTTCTTTGGCTCTAGGAATAACCTTGAATAAAAACCCTTCCCTACTTGGGAAGGAGCAACTATGACAGCATGTAATGAAGAACAAGTGGAAACAAGAATCTAAATGTAGATTCAGACTTTCTGGAAGAAAAAAGTGGCTAATGGGGGGGGGGGGGTCACAATGTCTCTTCAACAGTCATTCAGACTTGTTGGTCTGTCCTTGGTTTTGGGAGTTTCAGGACTTCTTTTCGAACCCCCTTGCCATTTATTTCTTCTTAAATGTTTGTTTATCTGAATTTTGCAGAGACTGTTTATTCCATTTTTTTTTTTGCTAAAACTGGATGAAGAAATAGAAAATCCCTTGGAAAATCTGGAAAAGGAGGGCTAAAAAATCTTAAGAGATTCCCTGGATCACCTTGCCTCTTTCATCACACGTTTTGATCATCTCTGCAGCAGAGAGAAAAACACATCTCTATCCCAGGGTGAATTTAAAATCTCATTTTCTCATCATCTGGGAGGTTCTAAAAAAGCATCCATGCAAAACTCCGAAAACAGTGGTAGTGGCCATATCCCTGGAATAAATGTTAACAGAGTCATGCACACACTGCAAACAATGAGTGTCTGTGCAACAGAAGAAAATCAGAATCTTGAATTTCTTCAGTAAACTAGGAATCCCTCTTTCTTTTAGAGAAACTACTTTACAGAAAGAATCAATAGCCCGAATTAAAAACTAATCCAGACCTAATAAACTACTCCTATCCAAAGAAATTTGATGGGGAATAGATACATGCTTGGTTTTCTGCTCCTTTTGACAAGAAAAATGAGGCCGACCATGTTACTAATGGCAACAGAAGCTTCCAGGGGATAGGCAAAACAGGGAAACCTTCCCTGTACTGTCACCCAAGACTGACAAGAGTGGGCTCTCCCCTGTCCATTTTGGTGACTCCAACAGCCGCAGAAGACATGGCTAACCCCATTTCCATAGTGGCTGTTGGTACTGCACCAAAGGGACTTGAGGTAAAAGAGGAGTGGTCTGAGGTACAACAAATGGTCATAGCAGAGACATCTGCACCTGAGGTAAACTGCTAGCCTGCTGTGGTGGCAAAAGCTGTTTGCTTAACTTTTTTTCTTTTTTTTGTGGCTAGAAGGACTGACCAGTCAAGCCAAAACTGGTGCCTCTTTCCCAGGGAAGACAAGCAGTAATTGCCGATGAACACTACCAGTCCAAAAAGTTACTTATGACAGAAAAAAATAGTAAATAGCACTTTAAAAGACTATGCCAGCCACACAAAAGAAAAACAAATACATTTTCTACACAGAAAAAATGTTTTCAGTTACTCTGCACTAGTTTTAAATTGACAAAAAAAAATGAGTGCTCTGTTTAAAAGTACTTTACAGTCTCAAGATAGTCTGTTAAAACACAATACTCCTAAAATAACTTTCCTGAAGAAAACAGTAATAAAACGTCAACAAAATTAAGAAAATGGATGTCCCCCACCCCAAGGGAACTTGTCTGTCCAGCAAAGGAAAGCACAAGCCAACTGCTGACTCTCAAAAGTTTCACAGGAACATACTCTTCAGCAGCAGTATAGCTCTGAAGAGCTGTTCCCTCAAACTTGGCTTTTAGTCATCTCAAGATGCTTGACAGTTCTGGGGATATAAAAGGTACCTTGAACCTTTGGAAGCTGGCTGGCTGGCTGTTACATCCTTGGCAAGATATACCCATACAGATAAAGCTGCTGCAGCAGTGATCAGTTTTATGAACATTAATCTTTTCTTATGGCACTAACATTAGAAGATATCATTAGATAGCGGGGAAAACCCTGAACAGAGACTTAGGAGAGCAGGCACAGTCTAATAGGATACAGCTTCATTTCAATCATATCAAGAGCATAGTGTTACACTGGGGGAGCCAGAGTTGTAGCCAGTTGTAATTGTGCCTGGTGCTATTCCCCCATCTGTTTGCTCAAGTTCATACCACACACACAACAAAAAGTTCTCTTCTTCTGCACTATATTAAACTGCTTGCTACAGTTTATACTTTATGTGAAACAATGCAGTGCTCTCTTTTGACTGGAAATGCAACACTAGCATTTTAAAACCAATTTGCCTGGATCAGTGACTGGGATCAGCAGCAGATTGTGCCCTCTAACATTTTACATCCAAGGAGGTTGCCCACTTCACCACACTGGGAATGATGATCTAGGATAAAATTTGTTGGGGGAGGTCAGACAAAATGTGTAGCAGAAGGGCTTTGAGATTATTAATATGGAAAAATCTATACCATTAAACGAACAGTGACAGGGTGACAACAAAAGTAAACCAAATGATAAGTGCATACATCGAGGGAGTGATGGAATCCATGGATAGGAAGATGTTATATGTGTGGTTGACCTTGATAAGACAAATGTTGGAGTACTATATACTACTCTGGAAGCCTTAAAAAAAAGATGTTCATAGTACAAAACAAGGTAGAAAGAAATTACTTATAATTGAAAAAGGAGAGGAAAAGTGGAGAACTAGATATGGGTATACAAACAACTAAGGGAAATGTGAAAGAAACAGCATAGAAAACAAAGAGAGGGTGGAAAGAAGACTGTATATCCAGTAGATCAAGGGATACAGTGAAATCTGTATGTGAAAAACTTTTTTTTTGATGCAGACGGTATCGGACAAACAGACAGATGGAATGAATTATAAGAATGGATGTTGAAGCCAAGCTAGTTAAGACTTTTAATAAATGGCTGGGGTTCTTGGAGGAACAGGATTGAAAGGGCTAAGACAATTGCCTCATGATATCCCCAAAACTTAAAAGCTATACACAGTCATGGTCATCTTTTGATGGCTTGTTTATATTATGTAATACATGCCAGTGATTTATTTTCTCAATGTGAAAGAAAATCATTTTGGCACACACCTGGTATATGACTGCACAGTGGGAAACTCAATGGAGACAGCAAAGCAGGAGTCTGAGGCAGGCATACATTTGAAGACATCTGTAATGTCCCTGGTATTAATCCTGAGCATCTCACAGGAAGAGGATGAGAAAAGATAGCAAAGTATATTCCTCCATGTACATGCTACTTCAATTGTGAACTAAGAGCCAGCAGAAATGGAAGTAACTGTAGCAATTGTACTCCTGACACTTCTGACTTACAAAAGTCATACTTCTGTCCCATATTGGTGCACTCAGACTGGCTACGTACTTTAAATATTCAGGGGTGGGATGTTAAGACTGGGTGAGATGCCTGAGCCCAGCAGAGGTTGTGCAACAGGAGTGATTTACAAAATGGCTGTAGCCATCTACCATCTGGCTGGCAAACCTGACCTAGGAAAGCCTGCAAGAACATCAGCTGATTAAGCATAGTACAGCACAATCAAGAAAAGCTGAAGTGCAAAGTCGTTATGCATACGGTTTGAAGGCCTCAGTCTGTCGTTATGTGTCACTCCGCATATGCCATATGACACACTTGCTTGCTGCAGTTCCTGTCTTGACAACGTATTGTCAAACATGGCTGGCACGTGCTCCTCCCAGTACCTCACCATAGTACAATCATCCACGCATATATCACAAAATATAAGCGGTGTCTAATCACTCCATAAATTTAAATATACAACTGAGAAAGCAATCACAGCCAGCTGCATTCCTCAAGTTCTCAAAACCATCCCCACTGAGCAAAACAATCCTACAAAAGGCAAAGCTTTTCATTGACAACCATGACAAGTTACTAGCAGGTTTGCAGCCATGCATACAAGTCTTCCAGACATACAATCTTTTTTGCTCCTGCTAGCTGTCTGGTTTACAAAGATACTTAAACTGAGCTTTCTAGCAATACAGATAGCTAAAACATTCTCTCCATTAATGCAGATACACTAATAAACTACATTTTTTTTAAATGAGAGAGACTGTGTTTCACCTTCTATCAAGTTATTAGTACCACATGAAGATGGCAGTTATAGCTGACAAGTAAAGAGATCCAACACTGGGCAGTCCCTGAGATCTTTACAGTGCTAAAGTAAAACATGAAATCCCGAAACTGTCATTCTGCTTTATAAATTTCAAACAAGAACCTAATTACAAAGCCTAAGTGAGCAGTTCTGTTCTAAATTTTGAGAAGCATTCCAATTTGGTAGTCAGAATCCATAGTGCTACTGTTTAGAAATACATCAGGATTAGTGTTTACTCTGAAAGGCTGATAGTTTCAAGACTGATGGTTTATGATTTAAAGGCAAGATCACAGAATGTTGATAAGACTTAAAAATATGCTTATAAATGACTGTTAACTATAAAATATTTACAATTCCCCTATGTGAAAAGCTGGGCGATGACAGAGAACACTGGACCATGCATAAGTAGCAGTCATAAATGCAGAGCTGGGTTCTCTTGTGTCAGTACAAAGGCTGGTCTTCGATACACATGAAGCTTGTTTTATTTTTATTTTCTATCTTAAAAAGTTAATAGAACAACAGGCTTCACATCACTATACATGGACTCTAATCTTCAGCGATTTACCAGAAAATCAAACATCTTACTTGGGATGGGACAAAATAAAGGGACACAAATCAAGTCGGCTACACAGTTAAAAAGATCGGGCTTTGTATTAACATGTGTTTTCTGAATGGTAAGAAGTATGATTGGGAGGAACAGGACAAAAATCAGACATTAAAAAGTTAATAGGACAAATGTTTTGCATCAGCATGCACTGAAACAAAATCAACAATGAGCATAAAATTCTAATGTCTGACATTATTTGCAGACTACAATTTTCAGTGGTTTACCAGAAAAGCAAACATTTTATGAGAAACGCAGCAAATGTATGAGGCAAATCCTAGTTGTTTTGCAAAAAATAAGCACGTCAGGTGATGGAGCAGTGATTTTTTTTTAACTGTCCAAAAAAAGATTTAAAATATTAGGGCAGAGGTAAATAGCTGTCAAACTACACTGCCTTAACATTCTGAGTACTATGCAAACATGCTACAGCAGCCCAGTGTTCTCCATTATCACCAAAAGCTGAAATGATTATATACAATGAGACACATATAATACAGCACATCATAAACCATGAATATGGGAAGCTTTTACATAAATTTACTTGTTTAAGCTTATAAGACATTCTAATTTTCTCTTGTAAATCCTGAACATCTACCAAATAAAGTAAAATCACAAACTGCCACTACCGCAAGAATCGCAGGACCAAATTTATGTTGTATAACTTTGCTCGAGTTTAAGTAAAGGTGCATAAGATCTGCCAAAGCCTGTCCATGTAGCTCACAGAGTTAAGGCTATGACCTGTTAAACAAGCGTTATTAGTCCTGCATATGATTCGCTTGACATACAGTAACAAATTATACAACTTGAAGAAGTCACTTAGACCAGACAGTGCGCCCAGATTACCTAAGAAATAATGGGCTTGTGCCTAACGGACTTAGTATTAACAAATTAATACATTTAAAAATAAAAAAAAGTATGCAGGTCTGGCAAATTGGCTGATTGTATTTGCCATTTTCTTACTTAAATGAAACCCAATATATACACATGCATTAGCTATTCTACTCCCTTAGTCAAATTACATCAAATTAATACTGTTCTGAAATCTTTCTGTTCTAAAACATTAAACATTTGTAGTACTATTCCATTCATTAAACAAATAAAATGTAAACTACTGCTCCATTCACTAAAGAATTTAATACAGTACGTATCTTTATCTATGATTAGGCACAAATAAGGCATAGAAAAAAATGAAATGTAAGCTTTCTCTGTGTAAGAGGTTTGATCTACTTGAATGGAAATATGTTCGTTAACACTCCTGCATGCACTCAGATCTTCACTGTCAGTTCAAGCACAGTAATACTCTACAAGAAAAAGTCTTTTTAATGTCACAAGATACTATCATGTTTCCAAATGTCCTTAACACGAAAGTTAATGCAAGGGTCATGGCTTCTTTATATAACTGCTCTTGCCAGAATGCAGGGTCACTTTAAAAATAGCACTTCCAAAATTAACATTCCTTCTCATGGACAAACCAGCAAATGCTGAACCCCTTCAGGAGACAGCTCCACCTAACTTGAGAAGGAACTAAACATTTATTATCCATTTATGGTCTGTCCGTAGCTCTGGAAGAGTTGTAAATCTTCTGGTGGGCACTGTACACATACCTCCATCTTCAGACTTCGTTGTAATGGATATAGCAGACTCTGCTAAGCCCTCATATGCTATAGCCATGTTATCTTGCAGGTTTCCTGTATCATATTCTCCCTACAAACATTTCCTTATAAAAACCTAGCTAACAGCTACTAGTAAATGCAAACATAATGCTGGGCTACACTGCAATGCAATGCAAACATGTATCTAAATCAATTATAATTTCTATCATTTAATGTAACAGGTTAGTCAAAATACAAACTTGTCCCTAGGTTTACAATGTGAAACAAGTTTCTCTGCATCACCCCTAAAAAAAGACATTTGTTTCAATTGGATTTATCACACTTAACATAAGTAAAACTTATATATATATATATATATATAAAAATAAATAAAACTATATATATATATATATATATATATATATATATATATATATATATATATATATATATATATATATATATAAAGTGGGATTAAGAAAATGGGCACTGGAAATCAATGGCAGAATTTGCCAAACTGCATCATCACTGACATCTAAACTGTAATGCAAAAGCAGAGCGAGAAATGAAGTCATGAAAAAATTGGTAGGTTGTCATGCTCAGCTGTGCCATAAGGTTACTTAACACAGCTCATCTCGTGTAGCATGATGTTACTCCTAGCAACCTGATGCTACAATGATAAAGCTGAAGTTGAGGACATCTAAGTAGCACAGTATACCACGAGTATGCTACGTTTAAGAATAACACTGTACAGGAATCATTTCACCTGTTGCACATTTCAGCAGTAGTATAGTCTTAGGCATCATTTTACTGCTGTACTTCCTGGATTCCATGGGAAGAAAATGTGCTATGAATGTCTGCATGCACACCTCATTTTTATGCACTGCACGCCACTGTGACATGACAATGAAGTACTGGTTCTGAAACCAATGAGCAGCAGATGATGGGTTACAACTCTTTGCAGTTAGCTTAGGAATGTTACAATAATCACTGCTGATCACTGTTCCTTACTCTTAGCTGCAATATGTCCCCTCTCACCAAGAGAAAGGTTTTCCGAATCCTATGATCTCTCAAAAAGGCCATTTACAGATAAACAAATTTCAAAGGTTTTACTTTAAACCTTTTGTACCTGACTACCCATGGACTGCCAGGCAACAGAAAAAGTGCATCGCTTATGTTGAGCATTTATTTATAGGATGACGTTCATCTATTAGAATTTTCTTGTTCCAGTGAAATTTGAAAAAAAAAATCTGAAACTGATTCAGACTCTGTGTTTGTGGGGTGGTGGGGGGGGGGGAGAAGGCCCATAACACCCATACAGGTCAAAGACCCCCTACCTTACTTGATATAAATCAACACTGACGGCTGATGTGCCACAAAAAAGGGACTGCAGTGACCATTGCAAATTGCACCCAGTGTATACATCCAATTTTTCTTGCACTGGACGAAAAACTTCGTATAAGCTTATAGTTTGGCCTTTACATGAATGCTGGACAATTAACTAATGTGCTTATATTAACCCAACTCTATGTAACAGAGGGACTGAGCCATAACTGTGACCCAGATGACCTGAGTTTGAATAATAGCTCAGATGCTAGTGTAGCTGGGTGTTTTCACTGTGGGTGTGTGGGAACACAGGAGACCCATGTGGTGATGCAAACACTTATGTAAACCACCAGGGGATGGGGTATGGGACGGAAATGCACCAACAGTCTGCATCCTGAATGATGCAGGCTGCTTATTAGGAGAGGTTGCTTTGTAGTTCCCTGGCCTGGGGACAATTATGCTCCATCTTGAAATTCAAGCTGCTGGAACAAAGATGTCAGCGAGTAGATACCTGGACTCTGAAAGGGCATAAACTCCTCCACAGATGCTTGGATAATGGACATCTTCGGATGACACTTGCATACTTACATCAAGAACAAATGGGTCTATGGAAGGAGGGTTTTGATGGTAGGCAGGCAAGAAGGGAGAAAGCATACAAAAATAGCTTTATATTAAATTACAAGCAGAAATATTATTATTAAAATTAATCTGCATTTACCAGATATTTGTGCATTTTGATCCTGTCAAACTTTCAATAAGCAAGAATATTTGGAAATGCATAATGGCTTACATAGTCTGTTGCAGTTTGACTTTTTGTTAACAGTAATATTTTAATATAAACTGTGGCTTGTTCACACTCATATATAGATTACCAGTACAACAAAGGGCTGAGTAGGCTTATTTAAAAAAAAGTGACTTTTATGAAGACTAAGGCAGAGATATTGAATGCTTTCTAGATAGCCTAAGCATCTACCCATTCAAAAACACATTTCCTTGTGTGTACCACAATATAACTAATACAGCACAACCACATATTTAAACAAACAGGGAAGTAGTAAAACAAAAATTCATACACAGTTACTTCTTACTAGCAGTTGTTTGGTGTGCCTTTTTCAAACTTTGTCAAATTACATGCAAAGAGGATGCTGATTACGCAGACATGCATCTCACATTTTCCTTTCAGCTATGTCAGCAGCTGTTGTGGCCAGCACTATAGCTTTAAGGGAGTATTAAGAACTCACACCACTGTGCACGGCCAAAGCAGTAGACAGACATGAGAATATAATAAACTCTTTAGCAACATTAAGCATGAGTTGTCAGTGTGAAGAACATGTTAACACTATTACAAAAATTGCAGAAACTAAACTTCCTTAAAACAATGTAGGCTACGGCTTTTTGTCCACCAATAAGACATGACACAATTTCCTTAGTGAGCAATGAATAGTCAGTGAGTTACTAGTTACCACCGAATCATGCAATAAAATGATCACCAAGTTATTTTATTTTTTTAAGCTCTGATATCCACTGAACTCCATGAAAGCCCGTTTTTAAAGTCTGAGTTCAAATAGTCTAGCAGTTACCACAGAGGACTAAACCTCTGACCAGTAAATGAGCTTGTTTCCCATTTGTCCAGTGTTTGATTCCTTTATCTGCCTACTCTATAACCCTGACCAAGTCATTTAACCAGACACTGCTCTGGAGTTACCCCTGAAAAGGGATAGCTGTGTTCAATGAAACTACCTACTAAACAAATAGGCAAAAAAAATAAAATAAGCAAAAACTGAATTCCAAGATGAGCAGGTAAATGGTAGAGCAGTTGCTATTGCTGCTTCACAGTCTTCTTATGGTCTGAGGTCTACGCATTACTCACTCTCTCCCTCCCTCCCTCTCTCTCTTTCTCTCTGTCTGGGATTTTGACTGCTCATTCTGTTTTTTTTTTCTCCTTGTGCAACAATATGGTGCTTAGGCTCAGTCGCTTCTCCAACTACTTTAGTGCACATAAGATGAGATTACATATCCTGTACTGCAGTCACTGTTTCTGAGATAAATTCTGGCTAGCTGTTATCTAGAATAGGATAAGTGGTCAAAAACAAGAGAGATTTAATTTAAAATCAGGAGGAAAAACAATTTTACTGAGACTGCCCTAAAAGTCCTGGGAGCTAATGTCTGATCATGGGACCAGTTAAGCTTAAATGGCAAGTTGTTACACAAGTCATGACTCTGAAAAACAAAACATTTTAATTCTTTCTGAGTATGCCTCCTGCTTTTTAAATGATCTTAGCACATATGCCCCAGTATAAAAGGAGGAGGAGATGGTAGATCTGAATGGAGACATTCAAACCTAACAGGTTCAACCCAGTTCACATGGGTAGCAACATTTTTTTAAATATTTTTACTGATTATCATTTATGACACTGGAAGTCATACATTCATATAAATGAAAACAAACCATACTGACATATTCCCATTTACAAACATAATGTCATATAAACTTCTCTACAGTTACCATCAAACCAATATTACACAGATCAGTTTCTGCCTTCCCTTAGACCTCAATCCTCCTCCAAAACATTATTCTGCGTGTACTTTTCCCAGAATTCCCACTTTTCCCCAAGTAATTTGCTCCTACTCTTTTATAAAGATCCTACTTATAGTTCTTATATATGTTACTATATTCACTACTTCAAATAAAGTTGGTTTAGACTTTGATTTCCATTGTCTGCTGATTGTCTTTTTGGCAGTCACCAGAATTAAACTTGGCAAGGCCTTACTATGTCTAGGCAATTTGAATCCTGTATCACTGCCTAAAAAAACACATTTCCTTTGTTACACTAATTTCCTCACCCAATACTTCTGACAGAGTTCTCTAAGAAATGTTTAAAGTCTGACAATTCATTATACTCCTAAAAATATTTCTACCCCATTGCACCTCCAACATTTGCAGTCCACCTGTGGAGAAATTCTTTGGAATCAGCTCAGGGTATAAAAATACCTATGCAACACTTCTAAGCAAAAATCCTAAATTTTCTAAACTTTGTTGCATATTTGGGTGCCATGCATATGTCCTCCCATTGTTTCTTTGTGAATTGCTTATCCAGTCTCTCTTCCCAATCCTTTCTAACCTCCTCTTGACTAATTCCTATAGTTATTGTGCAATATTTTATATTCCCTACTAGTTATCCTTTTTTAACAGCAGTTTCTGTACTACATTCAACTAAAAACTCTACCTGTGTGGGTCTTTCACTTAGGATTCCCCTAAACCTTTCTCTTTGTGTATACTCTTATATAATACCTTGATAGGGAAGTCAGACCCTAGGCTGCAGTCCAAATGTATTCTTGACTGCTTCCCATTCTACTACCTTTCCCTGTATAATTATTTGCTCACAATACTTTGGTTCCTTTACCTGCATTCTCCAGAAAATTCCAGCCCTACCCTGCCTGCCTACTCTCTGTACCCCTAATTGTAGTCATCCCTCTCGGCAGAATCTCCTTTTGCTATTCCCATATTGGCTTAGTTCTTACAATACTTTCTGCTGCTTTATGAATATAATATTCTGTATGGCTATCAGCAGGATAGCTTGGGTGAGAGGGACAGCTGCCCTGGGGGCAAACTGATGCTGAGATGCAGTCAGCTGATCCTGACATCTAATGCAAAACTGTATTTTAAAAGCCAGTATTGTATTTGCTGTTAAATCCAAGTGCTGTAAAGCTCCACGTGTGGTCTAAACTATAGCAACTGCTTGCAACATTGTAGCAAATAGTTTGCTACAGTTTAAAACTAAGAATTTTTTTAACTGCAATCTGAGGGCTGTAGAGCTCTGTTCATTAAAGGTATAAACAATGCGACAGTTTTCTACATTTGTAGCAAGCAGTTTGCTACCATTTATACAATTTTTTTTTAACTAAAACTTGAGTACCATAGCACTCCTTTCAGGTAGGGTATAAACTCTAGCAACAGTCTGCTACAGTTTATAAGAAGAAATTCTTATTCATGTATTTATTTTAATAAAAGAGAGAAGGGCAGGCACAGAAATGGGATGTGAATGGTTGGGCAGGAGGGAGGGGGGACTTGTTATACATCTGGATACCTCATTGGTGAGGCAAAAGAAGGAACAAACACCCTTTATTTTTGACTCTTCAATGGAAGAGCTTGTGGAGGGGGGGGATCTTTAATAATCCGATTGCTAGATTGTTTTAATACAGATATACAATTTTTTTTTTTTTTGCTCTTCACTTGAAGAGCTGAGGGGGATGCAGGTTCATGGCAGCAGCACAAGACGCTGGCTAAGCCAGCTATGCTTCTGAAGGCTATTGTTATTTTTCTTAAGACTCTGCAGCCAAATCCCCACGCTCTCCTTTCTTGAGCTTTCCCCTGTTTCATCATCATCCCTTTCCACTTTGAATTGCAGCTTTCTGCTTTTGCTAATCCCAAACAACCTTGTTCTATTGGATGGATCAACCTATCCCACCTGACTCTTGCCCTCTCCCCTTCCCAGATAAAATCCTTCAACTCTTTATAAATTGCTATTCACAACTTATCCTCTGGTTGATAAAAAATATGCCTGGTCTGTATATAAAACTAAAGGGACTAAAAACATTTTCACTACTTGTATCTTGCTACCCCAATATCCATAAACAGCAGCGTTCAGTTTCTCAGTTTTTGTATTATCTTTTGTTTAGTTTCTTCCCACATATCCTTAGCTACCATAACAGAATCCTTTTTAAATCATACTCCTAAGTACCTCATCATGTCCCCATAAATATGGGTATTGCTGAACCAATTCATGTGTGGGTACACAGTTTACAGTTACAGCCTTTGTATTATCATCATTAATTTTATATCCCCAAAAGACTTGAAACTGTCTCAGAATGTTCCTCAGCACTGAGATATCCTTTTCTGGCTTTATCAGGTCCAAAATAATGTCATCTGCAAATAAAGTCAACTGTTCTTGATTAACATAACTATTGTATCCTTGAATTTCTGAGTCTCTTACTTTCTTTGCCAGTGGTTCGAAATATAACACATATAACAAAGGAGAAAGAGGATGCCCTCCTTGGTTCTTCTGTTCAAATAGAACTTATGAGAGTGGAAATCTCCCAATATAATTTTCACCTCTGATGCCTCAAGTACCTTCCTAATTAACCTTCCTACTGTGTCAGGGAATGAAAATTGTTCCATTGCACTTACTCATAAAATCCCAAGCAACTTTGTCAATTGCTTTATCTGCATCAAGGCCCAACAATAACAGTGGTATTTGTTTACGTTCTGCTCCTCCTGTCCTGTTAATAGTTGAGCCCCATTTACCTCAAACATTGGCATATTTAATTCTTCTATAAATATTTCCATTTGTGCTTTTTGTTGAATTCTACTTTACTCTGTTTTATACAGATTTTCATAAAAGTTCTGCACTATTTCTAATACCTCTGCAGGATATCTGTTATTTTCCCTTTTTATAGGATTCTAAAGTCTAGCAACAACCTTTTCTACTTTCTGTTGCCCGAGTTTATGTGCTCTAGAGTTATCAAAAAACAGTTGCTTAATAGCAATTTTCTAAACTTAAGCATATCATCCAGGTGGTCCTTTATTTTCTCTTTAGCACTCTGCAGTTGTGCCTCTTCCTGTTCTGTGAGATTCCCCCATTCTGCAATACTTTAACTTTTGTCAGTCCCTGTAAGTAATTTTTGTTACTTCTTAACCAGATCTTTTTGTTTTATTCCTAATGTATTTTTAAACTCCACTTTCATTTAATCCCACTCCCTAACTATATCATCAGAAATTTCGATTTTCCCTAATAACTCCAAAATAACTTCCACTACCCATTCTTTAAATTCCTTGCTTTTTAACAGATAGGTAGGGAATCACTAGTGCCTCATTTTTACTTCATTACTCTGCATTTTTATTTTTATTACTGGCTTGTGAACTGAAATAGTTACTAGACGTGCATCAAAACTTTCAATTTCAATGCACGTTCCTGTGAAATATAATTTTTGTTTAGCCTAGCCTAGCTGTTGTACCTTTGGGAATAACATGTAAATTCTCTCTGAATTCCCACTACTTAATTAATTTCTTCCATACCACAAATCTTCTTAAATTTCTTTGGAAAATGTACCCTTTTTTGTTATACTTTCCCTTCTGGGTTCACCAGATACATCCTCACTGCTGCAAATCAAAGTCCAGTCTCAGCTAGAAGTAACATTCCCTGCTGAAAGCTGATTATGTCTCCCAAATGTACTTAACCTTACAGTAATAGGTTAAGGTGGAATACAACTACATACGGGCGTAATCCTCCTCCCTTGCCAGTAATTCCTTACTACCTCAGATCTACTATTGTTATCTTTTTTTTTTCCCTATTCTATAAGTACTGGAGCTTCTCTTGCAATTAGTATAATTACTTCCCTATTCCTTTGTCCCATATATTCTGCTGAATAACCATCCTGAAATCCTTTCTTTATCAAATAAACATGCTCAGTTCTTTCAAAATGTGTCTCCTGTAGAAATACTATTTGCACTCTGCATTTCTTAATGTAATTCACTACTGTTTATTTTTTGTATATACCTGTAAGACCACTCATGTTCCAAGATAATATGGAAAGTGGTGCCAATATGAAAATAATTTATTATTCCCATCTGTTATATATGACCGTTTTTTTTTTTTTCAAATGCCTAATTTTAGCTTTTGTGTTACATGCATCCACTAATATTTGGCAGGTTGATCTTTAATAGAGCTGCTACTTGTCATACCCATCTGAAACTATGTCACATCTTACAAGACTTATTTTAATGAAAACCCTCAAACAAACAGAAACACACACTCCAGAATACCCGTAACTTATTAGCTTAATATAAATACAACACTCTGTGTACATCTTGTAATAACGAAGTTTAACACTCCTAATAGGAACAATTGTACCAGACTGACAGCTGCATTCATGGACATTAACTGACCTACTCTTAAAGTGACCCATTCTAAGATGCATGGTACAGCCTGTGTTCGGAATTACCCTAAATCCTATCCGTTTATATCTTATATTTAGCCATCTCACAGATGTAGAAAACAACTTGAATGCTTTGAGAAAACATTAACTTTTACCCTTAAAAGAAAAAAAGTATTCTGGTGTTTGCCTTCTTATCAGCTTTTCTCCATGGAAACAAAAGTCATATATATAAATATATACATATATACTTATCTTTAGTTCTCATGTTACACTGTGAACATTTGCTAAAGGAAAATATTTCATTGCATTCAGTGTTCTCTTATTTACTTGTTTCCACTTAAAACATGTTGTTAGATCAAGCCAGGGGCCTTAATCCTGTCATCACCCTATGCAAAAGTAAGAGAAAGCAGGTCAGCTCAATGTATATCATGATCTGTGTACTTTTACACCTCCCTCCCTCACCTCAAAACCACAAGATTACAGCCTATTAAGTTAGGCTTTGGTCCAGCCTTTCTTCTATTTTTACACTACAATGCCTACCTTTTTTAAAAATAAAAAAGTGGACACCTGTTTACTTTAGTATCTTTATGACATAACAATAAATGAAAATGCTTTACTATATATCATCATACAGTTTATACCATGAAATATTTTATAAAAATACTAAGTACAAAAACTGTATGACTTACAGTTACCTCTTTCCTTCCTCTTCCCTTGCCTTTAATGTCCTTCCAAACAATAATGACATGAAGTAGGGTAAATGCTTTGGAGTCCCTTACAAGTTTAACAAAGTCAAAAAAGTCGTCCTTCAGTTTTTCTTGTTCAGTCATATTTCACAAATATGACTAATGCTTTGTAATCTCACATTTATTTATTACCTTTCATGTTGCTGGTTTTCTGGTAATGCTTATGGTTTCAGAGATATGAATATTTGTTTGATCTGTGAGGTGATAACTTCATTTTTAAAGGCTCAAGCCACACACACACACACTGGGAGTTAAAAGTACAAACTCAAAAGAGCTGTACTGGAGGGAATGAGTTAAAATATTGTTTACCTCAATTTTGTTAACTGTTTTTTTTTTCAAAATTGAATTAGGAGAAAAAAAACTCCCTTGGACAATTTGGAAAAGGAGGACTGAAAAATCTTAGAGATTGTCTGGATCAGCTTGTCCCTTTCATCACATTGTTTGATCACATCTGCACCAAAGGGGCCATCTCTGAGGGAGAATTTAAAATCTAATTTTTATCATAATCTGGGAGGTTCTAAGAATGTAGTTAAAAAACTCATGAAAACAGAACCCATGGCCACAGCCCTGGAAGAAGTATCAACAGAGTCATACATAAAATGTAAACAAGGAGTAGTCACCTGTGCAATAGAAGCAATTTACATTATTTAAAGCATATTTTTCCAAACAAAAAGAAACTGGATACAAACCATTCATTATACTTTCACTACTAGTCACAACAGACATTAACATATGAGCCTGACATTTCAAAATTCTGAATGTCAAAGTTGCAGAAGAATACACATTTTTTCACATACTTATCAATAATTTGCCATTCTTATCAGAAAGAATAGGATTGGACTTAATTAAGCATTTACCAGCAGTGGAATCAACTAAATCTACAGCTGCTGGGTCAGGTGTGAATAATGTATAAAAACATAAAAGACTGAAGAACTTTATACATCCTAACTGCCTTTTTAGGGGCAGCTGGCTGACTATCAGGAAAAATGCAGGCAGTAACACGCACATCCTCTAAAGCTGACAGAGAAGGAAGAATGGGTGTGTGTTCTGGAAATTCCTTCTGTAACTTACTGCATTTTCTGAAAGACTGGGAAACCTCAGTGTTCTCCCAATCAAAACACTGGCACATTCTAGCAATAGTCTCAGAGAAAGAGAAACCCCTACAGGGGGAACGAGGAGCTCTCCTTTGAGTCTGAATTAAAAAATAAAGAAAATCAGAGCAGAAAACCCTGTATGTGTCCCTTCATCTTCCTGTTCAGATTCAGAATCTTGAACAGGTGTCCCTCTTTCTTTCTTTTACCAGAAACTACTTTAGAAGAAGGATCAATAGCCTGAATTAAACCTTGAACCTGACTCAGTAAACTACTGTAAGTCTAAGGAAATTTGAGGATGAGTAAGTAGTAGACACATACTTAGTTTTCTGTTTCCTTTTGACAGGAAAATTGGGGCCAACCATGTTACTAATGGCAGCAGCTGCTTCCCCAGGTACGGACACAGCATTCTGGAACAACATGGAAGCCTTCCTTGTTCCCTCCTCCGGGACTGACAAGAGTGGCTCTCCCTTATCCACTGACTGGATTCCAACAACCACAGAGGACATGGCTAACCCTTTGGTCCATACTGGCTGTAGGTGTTTCACCAGATGTATCTGGGTAAATGAAGAGTAGTCAGAGGTACAACAAATGGCTGCAGCAGAATTAGTCACCTGTGGATGATGCAAATTACTAGCCTGCTGTGGTAGGAAAAGCTGTTTGCTTAATTTTTTCCTTTTTGTGGCTGGAAGAAAGACTGACCATGGGACCAGTAGTATGTTCCATGGTCAAGCCAAAAATGTTGCCTCTTTCCAGGGAGGATGAACAGCAACTGCCAGTAAAAACTACCAGTCCACAAAAGTTACTTTTTGACAGAAAAGGACAGTAAAAAGCACTTTCAAACACTATAGCAGCCCTCCACAAAAGTAAAATAAACACAATTTTCCACAGAAGTAATGTTTTCAGTTACTTTACACCACTTTTAAACTAAAAAGGCTGTTTTCCAAGAGAGGAACTTTAACTCTACTGATGCTGCAGGCTCAAAGGGAGGTATCGTGAGCTTTTCCAGTACAAAGTTAAGGTCCCAAACAGGGGTGGAGGCTCTCCTTGGTGGCCTTAAGTTGTTTGCCCCTCTCGGGAACTGTTTGATGAGAGGGTGAGAGAACAGAAGTGGGCTCAGTGTTGTAATGAGCCGAGATGGCAGAGGCATGGATCTTAACAGAAGAGAAGGATAGGCCTCTGTTGAGAAGATCTGCTAGGTAATCCAGGATTAGAGGTAAGGAGGCCAGTGCTGTGTCCTCTCCTTTAGACTGACTCCAAGAACAATACCTTTTCCACTTATCAGCATAGGATTTTCTTGTACTGGGTCTTCTGGCTTCAAGAACGATGTCCAGCACCTGCTTGCTTAGGCTGGTCACTGGGGGAGAATTCAAGGAATAAGCCTGGCTGCAAGATTCAGGGTTGTAGTTGTAGATGCAAGATCTGTCCCTCCTGCTGAGTGAGGAGGGTTGGGGTCTGGGGTAGGTGACAGGCTGAGCCGTAGTGTGTACCAGTGCTGGCATGGCCAGTCTGGCCTTTCCTGTCTTATCTTGAGTAATATTCTTGTGAGAAGAAGCAGAGGGGGAAAATGCATAGATTGAGAGGTTTATCCACTGGAAGGATAGGGCATCCACTTTCCAGGCCCTGCTGTGAGGTGTCCTGGTGCAGAATTTGCTGAGCTGATGATTGTAGGGGGAGGCAAAAAGGTCCACCTCCAGGGTCCCCCATTCCTGGGTTAGAAGGCTGAAAGTACTGGGGTCTAATTGCCACTTGTGTGGGTCTAGGAGATTTCTGCTTAAGTTGTCTGCCAGAGAGTTTTGTTTGCCTGGCAGGAATTGAGCTTGCAGATGAATATGGATGCCCAAGGCCATGTTCCACAGGGCCATGGCTAGCCTGCAGAGTGGGTTCCCCCCTGCTTGTTGATGTACCACATAACTGTGGTGTTGTCCGTCTTTACTAGCAGGGGCCCTAGTGAGAGTAGGGATCTGAAAGCTGTCAGTGCGTGAAAGCTGTCAGTGCATGAACAGCTAGCATCTCTTTTTGGTTGATGTGCAGATGAATTTGACTTGGGCTCCAGTAGCCCAGATTGCACTTGTCGTCCAGCTGTGCCCCCCAGGCATAGTCTCATGCTTCTGTGTTTAGGGTCTGGGTGGTGTGGGGTTAAGTAAAGGGAAGTCCCTTGTTGTGGTTGCATGCTGCTGCCCACCAAAGAAGCTCTGTCCTTAGACAAGGTATGACGGTTTCCAGGTCCTGAGAATGTTGGCACCAAAGACTTTGTAAGTACCACTGAAGTTTCCTCATATGCAGTCAGGCATATGGAATTAGTAGAATGCAAGAGGCCATGAACCCTAGGGCCTGCAGGATTTTCCTTGTGGATAGCTGGGTTCTGGTGGCCATTTCAGCAAAGTAGCCTGTTAGATAGGCTTGCTTTTCTGGAGTAAGGAATGCCATCTGGGATGCTGTGTCCAAGCTTGCTCCCAGGAATACAATCTTTTGACTGTGGACTAGTTTTGATTTCTTTTTATTGATAATGTACCCCAGGGAGGTTAGAAGGTTCTTTACAAATGTCAGGTGCTGCAACAGCTTTCCCTGACTGCCTGCCTGAATCAGGCAATTGTCCAAGTAAGGGTAAATTTTTAATTTTTCTCTGTCTGCAATAGGCAATGGTTGGAGCTAGGCATTTTGTGAAGACTCTGGGAGCAGTAGATAAGCCAAAGGGAAGTGCAGAGAACTGGTAATGCATAGATCCTGCCCTGAAACATAGGTATTTCCTGCATGAGTCCCTGATAGGGATGTGCATATAGGTTTAGGTCTAGGGTGGCTAACCAGGCATCTTTGGACAGCATAGGAAGAAGCTGCTGAAGGGTGAGCATTTTGAATTTTGGTACCACCAGGAAGGTGTTTAGAATGGGAAGATCTAGGATTGGGTGCCAAGTGCCCTCTTTTCTGGGTACAAGGAAAAGTCTGGAATAAAACCCTTGACCTATCTGTTCTGCAGGAACAGGCTGAATTGCCCTTATGGAGAGCAGGGATTGAACTTGGTTTTGTGCCTCCGCCCACTGGTTTGGAGGAAGGTCTGGGATTCCATTTGGGGGTGGCAGTGAGTGGAAGTAAAATTTGTACCCCTGGGATACAATGCTGAGGACCCAACAGTCTTTGGTGACGGAGGTCCAGTTTTTTGCATGATGGGCAAGTTTTCCTCTTAGGGACACGAACACTTGGGTAGAGGTGAGGAGTGGAATTGAGAAGTCATTGTGAATTCTTTCTGTAAGGGGGTGGTTTGGCACTCCCTGTTTTAGAAGTGGAGGTACTCCATTGCTTAGACCTCTGCATAACCTGAGACTGTAATCTGGGGAGTCTGTTTCACCTGGATCTAGTTTGAGATGGGCTTGCGGGGGCTGGAAAGGACCAATGGTTCGAGGGGCAATGCCTACTGAATCTTGGAGACTGCACTTGCAAAAAAATATTTGACTGCCTGCATAGACTTCGCTTTTTCTTCCATCTTTTTTATAACCTCTTCTGCTTTGGTGCCAAACAGACTGTCCTTGTTCAAAGGAGCATCTAGTAATTTTGATTTGACATGTTCTGGCAAGGTCTACTCCTTAAACCAAGCATGCCTTCTCAGTACAGAACCAGTGACTGCTGCCCTGCAAGATGCTTCTAGGGCATCAAAGCCACATTGCAAGGTATGCTTGCTAACTTGGCTTGCAGAATACATAAGCTCTTGTAATTCTTTATTTTCTGCACAGTCAGTAAAAGTAGATTTTAAGTTCCATAATATGTTGCTGGTATTACAGCATGTGAAACTGGCGATTCAATGCCCTAATGGCAAGAGTTGCAGAGGTGTATACTTTTTTTTACCCCATCTGTCTAAAGCTCGGGAATCCCTGTCCGAAGGGGTGGGATTCTTAGTTGTAGTTGCTTTTATACCTTTAGGTCCCTGGGAAATTACCTCAGGGTCAGCAGTAGGATTTTTGAAAATAAATTTGTGAGACTCAGGGACTCTGTAGTACCTGCCTGGTTTCCTTGGAGCAGGGGGTAAAGTATCAGGAGTTAGACTGGATTCCATACAGACATCATCCACAACATCCAGAACAGGAGGGATAGCTAAAAGTCTATGTTATGGCAAATCTAAAAATTCTCTGAGTCTCTTTTTGGACTGAGGATAATCCTGGCATTCCCCAGTGGAAATGCTCTCAAAGTATGTGGGGTTTCACCAAAAGAAAAATCTTCTGGAGGGAAAGCAGGGGGAATGGAGTCCTCTGCATCTGAATCCTCATAAGCAGAAAACAGCATGTCTTCATATTCAGAAACCTCAGAGTCATCGGACTCTTGGTCAGTTAAAGCTGTTGGGGACAGGTCTCTTTTTATCTTAGCAGGGGAAGGATGGCTTCCCCTAATCAGCATAATCAGGGCTTCTGCCATTTTAAGCATTTGATGTTGTGGCAAGGAAGCAGGTGCTTGAGTTTGGGTTGTCGTTTTTTAGGCATAGCTCGTACTCTTGGCCTTAGAAACTCAGTAGGTTTAGACAGAACTGAAGACATGAAAGAAGTCGTCAGTTTGTGTCGAATATCAGTAATGCGAAGAACTTCCTCGGAAGCTGGTGTCTGCACAGCGGCTCCAGACCCATCCAAGGTAGAGACATCCACAGGTTCCGTAGTCAAAGAAGAGTCTTGTGGCATACCGGACTCCGAACGGGTGTCGGTAGCAGCCTGTGAATCCATCAAACCAGGCATCAGGGGCTGCAAAAGCGCCTCATTGAGTAATGGTGAACTGGTGACTAGCTTAACGGAAGCGTTGTCGGCAGTTTTGGACCTGTGCAGTCTGTCTCTATCTTTATCCTCACATTTTTTGGAAGATCGGTAGTCGGATGGCTTACGAAGCCATTTTAGAATACAGAGATTGAGCGCGAAAGTATTTAGTGACAATAAGGGCCCGACGACATATAGTTCGGGCGTTGAACAAAGCACAAAACTGACAGCGTGATACGTAGTGGTCTGGGCCTAAACAGGTGATGTAGTAAGACTGGAAATCTCGGTGTGGTATTTGCTTTCCACAGGTGAGGCAATTGTTAACTTTTTCTGACATTGGTTAGAGCAAGAAAAAAGGATCCCCAACAGGGTACTTTAGCTTTAGAAGACTTCAGGATGATTCAATTCGGAAATGAAAACTCAGGTAGTGGCCGACCGGCACTCGTGCGAACTACTTCTGCTTTGGGCTCTTCGGCAAAAAAGACTGATGTAATGATGTCATCTGCCTGTTTTTATACCCCTGACGTCAGTCCTGAAGTGACAGCAAATGAGACAGAAATACTAAGTCTCTTGTATTCAGGCTGACTGAGGGCTACCTGCAGGCAGATAACATAAGTGTGATAACTGCAACAGTGAAACATGAAGAACATCCCATACAGCCTAGGCTACTACAACAGTGATTAACTGTTGAACATCTACAGTGTCCAGTGTGCTGAATCACATATAAAGAGCCAAGCAATGCACATACTTGGCACAACCATAAAAAGATACAAGTTAAATTCTGAAATGCATCACCTAACTCCAGGAACAACACAGTTCCTGCACTGCAGTAACCCACTCCTGCTGCCCTGTGTCTGGAATCATGCAAGAGGATGCAAGTAAAGGGCACTTTCATCATATGCACCATTTGAAGGACAACCCCCTGAAGGTGTAGTGTTGTTTCTTTACTACACAAATCACAATTTTTTGTCAAATGTTTTTTACTAAAGTTTTTTTTTCTGTGTGTAACAAGAGCAAAAATCAAAAAGCAAAACAAAAAAACAAGGAACTGGTCCAGCAAGCAGTCAAAAAATTATAAAGTAAGCTTACACTAGTTAACTGGAGTGAAGGAACCAAAGTAAACACTTTACAGAGTATTTAAAACCGAAAGCAATCAGTTCTTTAAGTAAAAAAATTAATTTAAAACAAAAATCCAGGTTCCAGTTAGACTAGATTCATAATAAGTTGATATAAACTGCCCCATGATGCTTTCCACTTAATGAATTTCTGCTTTCTCTGAAACCTTTTGGGTTTCTTAAACATTTGTCAGGGGTTACCCCACACATTTCTCTTAAAGTTAAAAACAAAAATATCTTCTATCAGCAGCAGAATGAAAGGTGTGTTGATTCACACTTCATTCGCTTGTTCAGCAGTTGAGCAGAAGCCATTTACAATTAATTTTTAAATTAATGGCAGAATATGTACTGTGAGGTGCCTGCTGAAAGCTGCAGTCTTCAAAGTGTATATGAGATGAATATATATATATATATATATATATATAAAGTCTGATGTTGCAGCACATCAAAATTTTCCCATTAACCTGAAATACAGTGATCTCCTAGTTCAGGGGTCTGCAACCTCCTACCAAATAAAATTCATCTGAAGCCAAAAACATATTGACCCCTAAAATGAAGGTAAGACAGCATATTAAGTTTTGTATATAGTTATTTTACCATATATAAAAGAACTAAGTTTATAAGAGCAATATTTAAAATCCGTCCCTATTTTTGTTCCTTTGTTTAGATTTTTATTGGGATCGCTCAATCGCTTCCAGTGTGTGCAGTGTGTGTGTGAGATACCTTTCATCCTCTTAGAGCAAGAAATCTGGACAAAGCCATAAATAATGGGTAGAGAAAGACTTCAGAATAGGGACACTTTTTAAATACTGCAAACTTAGAAAGTTGATAGAACAGGTTTTGCATTAGCATGAATTTTCTGATGGGTATGAAGTCTGAAACTCAAATGTCTATTTTCTGACATCAGCCCTCAATAATTTGCCATTGATTTGTCAGAAAATCACAATTTTATGAGAAATAGAAAAATATGAGGCAAAAATCAGGACATTTTGCAAAAACAAGTAACTGTGTGTGTGTGTGTGTGTGTGTGTGTGTGTGTGTGTGTGTGTGTGCATGTGAAATGCATGTTAACATAGTGTTGTTCAAGCAAGTTTCAAGGTTTGCAACAGCAATATTTAAAATCTGTCCCTATTTTTAATCTTTTATTCCCCATTTATTTGTGACTCTGTCCAGATTTCTTGCGGTAAGAGCTTCAGAGGTATAGTGGAGAGGTATGGAAACCTTTCAGAAGATGATGATGCTGCCAAGGAATTGCTCAATCGCTCTTAATGTGTGTGGGATGCATGGTAAAAGAAATCATGTTATTCTAGTAAGTTTCTAAGTTTATAAGAGCAATATTTAAAATCTGTCACTCGATCGCTGTGTGTGTGTGTGTGTGTCATTCAGCAGAGTGGCCATTATTTTTCAAAGCTGCAGGAAGCCACAGCAGGGGGATGGAAGAGCCACATGTGGCTCTAGAGTCACAGGTTGCAGACTCCTGTCCTAGTTAGTAGCAGAGGCATGTTGGGGTGCAGATACTTGAAAGCCTTAACAGCAAGTTTCACAATTTGTTCTTTTGTGTTTGAATCAGTTTACTCACAGTATCAGGACTTACAATGTCAGGTCTCTCACTTCTGATAGTGAGTGAGGTACAATGTAAGCACTGTGTTTTAATTCAGTTTAATAAAAAAGCCATTACAATATTATACACGTCATGCACTTGTGTTATTTCCAGAGTATGTCTACCTATTATTTATGTTATAAACACTAACATATTATAAAATTGTTATAAAATCACATGGTCACATCAAGTAGAATGGTTGGGGTTCTCCTTGAGCAGTATTGATGGCTTTTATAGTTTTACCAGCCCAAAAATGGTTAGTGATCTAGCATCTAAAATCATGTAATACTTGAGCCGCATCAAAAATATGTCTCCAAATAGATGCCAGTATGAAAAGTAATTCAAGAACATGCATGTAAAACACGAACCTGCAACAGCATCAGCTGAGTATGCAATCTCTGTACTTTAGCAAGTGTTTACAACTATGCATTAAAGTGTAGTAAACAGTTACACAGTACAATTCTAGCAGCAGCAATGCTCTAAACCACATCATAACCTTGCTGTATTATTGCGACCTTGGCTATTTCAGCAGTGCAGCTCTTCACAACATCCAGAAAAAAAAAAGGTTGCAGCAAAGATAATGGCACAAGTCCACAACTTCAAGAAAACATCATTAATGCATTTGCTAAGAGTAATGTCCCCAGTGGATACAGCAGCAGCAAAACAAACCCCTGGTCAACCCCATTACTGAACTAACAATAATCACTCTCATCAAGCCTTGTAGGGCTTCACCAATCACCACCCAGTCCTGTCATTCTGTAAGAAATTCCTATTCCTCCTGCACTTGTATTCTGATGCCCAGAGTCATAGCCCTTGCTGGCAGCTTGCTCTCGAATGCATAATGCTTCTCCCCTGGCTTCCTTCTTCTTCTGATGAAAGAAATCAAAAAAGTGCAGACTCGCCCAAGCACAATCACATCCCCTGAAGTGCTACAGCCAGAGAAATTCTTGACAAATATGTTGCACTGAGACTAAATGACTGCACACTGTGTGCAGAAATTGAAACCCCACTAAAAATATCTTTCTTGAAGAAAAGGTTTTCTGTATCCCTAAAACCACTGGCATACTGACCTGTCAGCCTGGGTGGGGATGCTGAGCTGTTACACTCTGGGTAGCGAGAGCAAGCCTGCTTCCTCTTAGAACTGCCTGCACTCAGACTTCCCCTGTGCTTTTTAACTGTGTGATTATGTTTCTCTCTCCTTTCTGTATATAGCTCTGTCTCCTTAAGCTGTTTGCAGTGCATGCTGGGGGCAGTGTTTTATAGGCTACTACTGTGGATATCAGATACCAGTGAAAGGCTGGAGTGGCATATAAATGACTAAATAAAAAAAAGGGACTAAAAAAGCAAAAATTTTGTATGCGATTATGTGTGTAACATATGTTTGGAGGGTGGTTTTAAAGACAAAACATACATGCTAAAATTCAGTCTCAGATTAAGGAATCGTGTCCTATAATAGTATCCAAGACCAGCCACCTGTGCTAAGCAACTGTTCTCACTCATCATACTATGTGGAAGAGTGCCCCTCCCCCATCCAACAAGAAACTTTCTGCGCAGTTCAACATCCAGAATAAACGTTCTTATATGCTACTGCAGGGAAAACTATTGTCACAGCACTCCTGGCAGGAGTAGCTTTTGCAGACTCTTTTATTAAGCTGTACAAGTGCCAGACTGTCACCTCTACACAGTATGTAACCAATTAGTTCCTTGCTCTCCTATTCATTAATCATAATGGTACCAGAAAATGTTCCTGTACTGATACTCTGTCATACACATTCATGCATTTGCAATACTTCCTCTGAAAGAGGTCTCTACTTATTGCTGATCAGGAAGATTCTGTTGCAAGGGAAACATGCATAGTAATAACTGACTGGGTGCTTTATCCAATAAAGTTCCTATTCAGCAGTTTTTGAATAATTAAGAGAAAATGGTGTTATGACCATAAGACACATTCTTTTTTTTCACTTCACACATTTATTTAGCACAACACCCAGTAAGCATAAGTAGAAACATTTTCATAATGACAAAGACTATTCATATTCATGGTTCTGCAGATCTGAATTTTAGGGTGAGAACAGTTAGGAAAGCTTGTGGTATTACTGGAGCAGCGGTGCGGCAATCTACCTCCTGTAGAATGGTCCTCTCACTGTCACTGAGTGTATGATGAATAAAAGTGCACAGTGGGGGAAGGCACTAGCACATGTTTTGCTTTTATCACTGTGAAAAGAATTCTAACAGGTACAATATTTTTTTTTCAAATATGACTTGCATGACACAATACTGTATTTCTGAATTCCATATACTTAAAAATGGGACACAGTGAGTAAACTTTGCAGTTTTGCAGAGGGATCACAATTTAGTCCTGGCCAATAAAATAAATATGTTGCAGGGACAGCCCTAGAACAGAAAATGTGTCTTCTGATGGATTAGGGTGATGTCTGTGATTAACAGTCATACAATAAAAGGTCATCGTGTGCAATTACTCAAAAGGCCGAGTGCATTAACTTGATCAATTTAAAACCATGTACCTTAACGTCAATAATTCTCAGTTCATACTGTAACCATACACTTCACTCTCATATTTTCCACACCAAAGTGGTGCACTTATTACACCACATAGCAGCATCAGGGGCTATATGATCTCTGCCGTCTCTTCCTCCCACTAGAAAAGACAATGACGGAAATATCTGGAACAGAAATACTAACATCTCAGACAGAGGTGCCCTGCAAATTTTGAATCCCGCTTTCAAAACGGTTCTGCTACAAATACCATCAAAGTTACAGAAAGCTCCTATAGCCATGAAAGTGTTTCACATGTCATCACAGTGAGAAGTGGGAGGCAAATATCTTGAAAATAGTGTAGAAAATGTATGTGAAAATATCAGAAGTATGACTTGGTTTGGGGGCAAATTCTTAGTACTTTATGAAAACAGATATATTTTGAGTTTGTACAGTGAGCGGAAAAATATCCAGAAAGTCTTAAGTATGATGACAAAAAAAAAATTCTTAAGATGTGAAACATAATTCTTTTCAAAACAGCAAATAGTTTTATCAACTTTTATTTATTTTCATTTCTCTTCACATCAGTCAATGGAAATCTATTTCTCAAATTCATAATATATTTTAAAAGTGGAATTCAAATTATTCTGCCTTTGACATCTGTAGTAAACATTTAAATATTGAATGCATCACTACCTACAAAACCAAAATGAATAAAACATTTCTGCTTTTAAAAATACTGGAAAAATCATAACACTGCAATCAGCCTGGTTAAAAGATAAAACTGTGAGGACCTTAACAGTGATCGCTGGAAATGCGACCAATGAGTGCAAGTGAGGCAGACACACACAGTGTCCAAGACTGCACTATGTCTGAGTTCTCCATCATTCATAGGTATTTCAATCTCAGAGTTACTGTATCTATGTATCAGGGGTACGGCAGGCACACAACCTCCACACTGGGGGGCTGCAGAGGCACAAAGAAATTATAAGATGAAACAACTCCTTTTGCAATTCACTGTTCTTTTTGAATCACAGTTTATTTTTAATAAAGTGTCTGGATTCACACTAGCTGATTTTGGGATTCTGTAGAATTCCAATTAATATATCACACTTTTTAACTATTTTACCTGTTTTGCTTATTAAACTGAAATACGGGAAGGAAACAGAAATGAAAAGAACAGAAAAACACTGTAAAATATAACAAAATATATTTTCAAATGTCAAGAAATGAGCAAACCTTTAAGAGATGCTCCAGAAAAGAACACTAGTAAGCATAGAATGTTTGGTACAGCTCAATATTTAATAGGACTGGCAAATGGTATGACGGTAAAACAACTCATATATTTTAGAACTACCATATGGTCACCGATGAGATGACTTTTGTTTCAGTAAGCGACAAGAGGCTTCTGGGACAGTCAAAGGGTGGACAGGACCAACCTTAGCTCATACATAACATGATTGGGCAAGTATGCCCTCATTAGGCAGCAAGGACAAACTATCTGACTTGAGACAAACATGCCCACAGTATTCTGTCCTAGCTACAGGAATTGAGTTCCTCCTTGAGAAAGGAGAGTCTTGAACACCATCATGAAAATTAGATATTGCAGCCACATAGGTTCATAGGTTTATACTAGGCTATCTGCCCTAAGGCATTTATAAGCCTAGCCCAAATTTTTGTGGCTTACGCCACCCCTTATATGAAAAAATACTGTGCCCATTAGTTTGTTGTGCCTCTGTCCAGCAGTGACACAGAGATGATTCCCGGGGTAAACCTACGATCTCCCATCCACAGGTCAAGATTTCTCTTGAACAGAGTCAGCGAGGTGCTCTGCCTCACATGGACCGGGATTTTATTCCACAGCATAGGGAGTCTCTGAGTGATAAATCTATCCCTCCAGCACGTCCTATTTATATCCGTGCTAAGGTTTAAGTCGCTTGCTCTAGTGGTTTTGGTGGATTTGGATTTTTTGAGGTGGAGCATGTCCATTAATTCCGGGTTGGACATGGCCTTGTATGTCAGGCACATGTCACCTCTGGGCAGACGGTATGCGACTGAGTAGAGCTGGAGTTTCTTCAATCTGGCAGCATATGACAGATTTTGGAGTCCCTTTATCCTTTTGGTGAGGAACTTTTGGGGTCTCTCCAATTGCTGCAGATGTCGGGTGAGATACATCCCGAATGGGGCATTGTACTCGATCATTGGTCTGATAAGTGAAGAGTACAGGGGAACAATGACCTCACTAGATCTGGATGTGAATCCCTTCATGATCAGGTGGGCAATGTAGAAGGTCTTTCTAACCACTTTAGCAATGTGAGTGTCACCAACCTGGGTCCCCAGGTCCCTGATAACCTCTTCTGTGCTTAGTGGATTGCCACCTATATGGTAGCTTGGGGTTACCTTGTTTTTCCCGAAGGGTATGACTATACATTTTTTGGCGTTTAACTTCAGGCCATGGCTCTGGCACCAGCTATCTGTTTCCGTGAGTCCCTTCTGAAGGATATCCGTGTACGATGCACTTTCCACTATGGCGCCCAGTTTGCAGTCGCCTGCAAACTTTGTCAGCCAAAGTCCTCCCATGCTGGCCTGTACTTCTGAGAAGTAGATGCCAAACAATAGGGGCCAAGGACCGAGCCCTGTGGGACACCACTTGTGACCGGCTTGGAGTCTGACACAGCGCCAGCAACTCTAACCCTGTGGGTTCTGTCCTTAAGCCAGTTTGCAACCCATCTTGTGACATATGGGTTTACATTTAAGCTGGTAAGTTTTTCTACAATACCCGAGTGGGGTATTGTGTCGAAAGCCTTTGCAAGGTCAAGGTAGGCTGTATGGACTGCCTTTCCCTCATCAATGGCCTTGGTGACTGTTTCGAAGAAGTCGACCAAGTTCAAAAGGCATGATCTTCCCTTGACAAAGCCAAACTGGGTCGGGTCCAATGTCTGCAAGTCCCCTATATCTTTGTTTATGAGCTCCATTATGATCCTCTCCATAGCTTTGCAGACTAGACTTGTTAAGCTTATGGGGCGGTAATTACCTGGGTCCGTAGAGGCGCCTTTGTGGAGTGGGACCACAGTTGCCGTCGCCACTCCTTGGGCATGTATCCTGTGGTAAGGCTGAGATTAAACAGCTGCCTTATGTGCGGGTTAATTCCTCATTTAGCTCGTGTAGCACACAGCCGGGGACACCATCCGGTCCCATTGATGCTGTGTTTTTAGCTTTAGAGAGAGCAGCTTTCACCTGCGCATTTGAGATGTCCGGGAGGCTACACTCGGCTGGGATAGTTATCTCTCCTTTAGGAGAGGGGGGTGAAGTTTGCACTGAACCTGTCTACCAGTATGTTGGCAATGTCTGTGGGTTCAGTGATTTTTGTATCATTTTGGACTAATTCTGAGCATATCTGGGAGTTTCCACCCAGGTTCCTAACATAGCTGAAAAAGGCCTTATGATTGTCCTTTGAATCCATGGCAATTTTTCTCTCAAAATTGGCCTTAGTTGATTTTATGAGTGCTCGTAATTTTTTACTAAGAATGATCAGGGGTGACTTCCCTTTTATGGATTTTGTTCTATCATGTAATAGCTTTCTCCTCTTATTGTAAAGTTGGTTAATGGCTGGGGTCCACCAGACTGGACGTTTGCCCTTTGTGGAAAGAGTCTTGGTTTTATTTGGGATTGCCTGATCCATGCAGTCCTGGAGGTGTTCATAGAAGGCATTTGTAAGGGCTTCCAGCTTGGGTTGTGGTTTCCTCTGGCTCAGAGGCCTTGAAGGATACCACACCAGTCTTGAGTAGTGTGAAGTTTGCTTTAGAGAAGTTCTTCACTATGGTCTTTTTGTTTGGGGTGGGGGCGGGATGTGGATTTCCAGTGAGATTAGTTTATGATCAGATCTCACCAATGAGGGATATACTTCCGGTGTGGAGCATTTTGTCCCCATGTTTGTGACAATGAGATCTAGTATATTTTCTCCTCTCGTGGGAACAGTGACTAGCTGTTCCATGGCATTTGAATTTATGAACTCCAGGAACCGTTGGGCTAGAAAGTTAGGGCTTGAGTAATGTTCCCAGTCTATATTCGGGTAGTTGAAGTCACCCAATATGATGGTGTTTGGAGATACATTTATACCCTCCAGTGTCTTCAGGAAGGCTGTGTGGGGTTCCTGAGTTTGAGAGGGTGGCCTGTAGCATGCTACAATTTGTAGAGCAGTTTTGCCTATGGTTAGTTGCACCTGGATGGTTTCCGAAGCTTAGTGCGTTGCCACCAACCTGGAGGTGTGAGTATCCTTTATGAATATGGATACACCCCTCCTTTTGTGGTGTGGTCCGGGTTTTGGGGCCGAACGCATGATATGAGGTAAAACCTAATAGTGCCGGGGTGCTCTCAGGAGCCTTGAACCAGGTTTCAGTTACAGCACAGACATCGATGTTCTCCATACTGAGAAGGGCCTCGAGTGCGTGCATTTTGAGATTTAGACTTCTGGCATTGAGCAGCATTACCCTCAGTTTCTTCCCATTTTTGTTTTCTAGGGTGGTAGGTTTAGAATTTGAGCCTTGCCTAAAAAGGCACTATGGGGTGGCAAGAGCCTTAGCCAATATCCGGAATCCCAGGGTGACAGGTGCAAGCCGTCCCTTGAAGCAGCGTGGCTTGTCAAGCATGTCATCCCAGGCAGACAGACACTGGATCCCCTTTGAATGACACCAGACATTAAGCCAATTGTTAAAGCTGATCATCTTGTCTCTATATTGTGGCATCATTCTTGGTGAAGGAAGGATACTGCTCAGGGTTAGGGTCATACCTGCCTGGGCTACATAATCAGAGAGCTCCTCTATGTCTCTTTTCATGTAGTCCAGGGAGGTACGTCTCAGGTCGTTCACACCAGCATGGACAATGACTGTGTCATATTTGTACTTGCCGTGGAGTGACCCGAGTGCTTGTGTTATGTGGAAGATTCTAGCGCCAGATAGGCAGCTTACTGTGACCCTCTCCTTGTTCAGCCTGGTGAGTGGGACGTCAGTGTGTCTGACTATGGAGTCACCTATGACAAGTATGTTTGATGTTGTATTTGGCCTTAAGGGCTGTGACTGCTTTGCACACTGCTTTTGTGGTTTATGTGTTGCTTGTGGGGTGTCTTGAGGTAGCAGTTGTTTGGGTGTCTGCTTTGGAGGCCTCTGCTGTTTAGGTAAATTTTTACTCAGAGCCTCCGAGTATGTCTTTGTGTGTTTATGTGTTTGATTCAGTGGAGTGGTAGCATTATGTGAGGCTGGTTTTGTGGTGTGTGTAGTTGCCTTCTCCTCCTGTCTGGTCTTGCCAGTCCTGAGTTGAGAGAGCTCAGCCTCCAGTTTGGCTAAATAACTGCATCTCTCGCAAGTATTTGTGTTATGTGGGAGGAGGAGAGGGTTGTCTGTGTACATGAGGCAGTTATAACATTGCCTCAAGTTTCCCAGATTCACCAGCTGGACCGGAGAGGAGATTGACAACTGACCTTTGGACATGCTAGAATAATATTGGGAAATCCTTAATTGAAAACAAGGGCCAGTGGGGAGTGAGGGTGTAGTGCTTTTAATTTTTAGTGCTGACTTATATAATTGCTTTAGTGAGCAAGTGCCAGGTAACTTGAGTGCAATGTGTTACAAGTAACTAAATGCAAAAACGACAAACAGTAACTTTCTTTCAAGTGAAACAAGGAAATAAGTACAGTAAGCAATGCAGATATCACTAGTGATCCACAGAAGCGCTGAGAAGTTGCGTATTAGGTGGAATTAGCTTCCAGGAAATAACAAGCAAACAAACAACAAGCATATAAACAAAGCTAGATTCAGCAGGCCTGGATCTAGTCTATGCTAGAGCAAACAAGGTGAACCAATTTCAGTAAGATACAGTTCAAATATTCAGGCACTATAAACCTTTAACCAGAAATTCCCAGCTCAGAAGGGCAGAGTCCAGCCTCTTCTCCCACAAGAGTGCAGACCACGAACCTTCTTAATGTAAAATAACTGTCCTGAAGCCCAAGTGCCTAAACCAGAACTAATACACTTGGACACTGGGCTCTCAATCAGCAGTTCCCAACTTAGAAGGATGAAAGCTACCTGTCCTGCCACCACAGTGCTTGCCACAAACCTTCCTAATGTAAAACAACTGGTCTGAAGCCCAAGTGCTTAATCCAAAAGACTTGAATGATAGCTACACTTTAATCAAGTTACAACCAAGCAGTAATAAATACCACTGAATACTTTAGAGAATGTCTGGATTAGTGTTCAAGTTACACAAACAAAGCTAGATCCAGCAGGCCCGAATCCAGTCTATGCCACAGCAAACAAGGCGCACCAACTTCAGTAAGAAACAGTTCAGATATGCATGCACTATAAGCCTTTAACCAGAAATTCCCAGCTCAGAAGGGCAGAGTCCAGCCTCTCCTCCCACAAGAGTGCAGACCACGAACACTCTTAATGTAAAATAACTGGCTTGAAAGCCCAAGTGCTTAAACCAGAATTAATACACTTTTAGAATAACAGAAAAATCGTGAACGCTAATGTTAGAGGCAGATGGACCGGACTGAAATAGGGTAGACAGATATTCCAGTACTATCAACACTGGTGCTGAAAAAGGATCTACTTGTTTTTCTTTTAGCCAAAAAGTAAATCTTTTCCACTTGCTGAGATATGTAATTCTGGTGGAAGACATGAGATGCAATAAGAATGTCACGTACTGGCAAAGAAAGATCATTCTGCCTGGCAATCAAAGGAATTGCAGGAGCCAAGCTGTGAGATTGAGGCTGTTCAAGTTGGGGTGAATCAGATTATTGCGGATGGGAGATCAACCCCGGGGTTGGATGGAGAATCCACGGTTGATCTAGCAGGTGAGGCCAAAGGAAGGGAAACCAAATCTGATGAGGCCAATATGGTGCTATGAGGATTACTTTGCTCTTCATCCCGCGGGCTTTCTTCAGAAACTGGGGAATGAGGGGGAGAGGTGGAGAGGAGAAAATGCATAAAGCAGACCAGAGGGCCAGTCGTGGACTAGAGCATCCCTGGTTGACTGTCCCAGAGGGGGAATCAGGGCGAAATAGTTGCTGCATTTGTAGTTGGTCGGGGACACAAAGAGGTCGCAGCAAGGAAGACCCCAGTGGTTGAAAATCTCCGCCGCTATCAAGGGATTCAGGGACCACTCGTGAGGTTGTAGAATACACCTGCTGAGTCTGTCTGCTATCACGGTGGAACTCCCGGGAATGTGCGTTGCTAGAAGAAAGTGGTTGGTAGCCATCGCCCATTGCCATATCCTCATGGCCTCTCGACAGAGTGGGTAAGATTTGGTTCCACCTTGTTTGTTGATGTATCAGACCACTGTCATGATGTCTGATTGTATTGCAATAGTCCCAGCTGGCAGCAGGGGATGGAATGCTTGCAACGCCAGAAGCACCGCCCTCAGTTCTAGAACATTTATATGCAGATGGGCCTCCATTTTGGACCAAGTACCTTGGACTGTCTGTCCCTGAAATAGCACCCCCACCCCATCAGGGAGGCATCCGTGGTCACTGTAGCCTTGGGCTTCTGAGGGGAGAAAGGGTGAGACTATTGTGACGGACTGTGCGCCATCCACCAATTTCGATCTTGTTTGCACCTGTGAGTTACCCGAATCTTGGCTGAAAGAGGGTACTGAAAGGGATACCATTGGGTGAGCAGTAGCCATTGTAGAAGCCTCATGTGAAATCTGGTCAGGGGGACAATCGTAATGGAGGCTGCCATGGAACCCAACAAATGAAGAACAGAATGAGCTGTGGATTTCTCCCTTGAAAGGATTGGAATCAGTTGCTGCTTTATCCTTAGAATTCTGTGCTCTGGAATGGATGCTCTGCAATTCTTTGTATTCAAGATGACCCCTATGAATTCTGTGGACTGAGATGGGGTGAGATTGGATTTTTGCCAGTTTATGGTTATGCCTAGCCTTTCCGCAGTGAGGAGGGAGTATGCCAGGGCTTTTTCCAACAGATGTCTGTTGGGGGCGGAGATGAGCCAGTCGTCTAAGTATGGAAACACCTGGAATCCTTGTAGTCGCAGGTGAGCTGTGACAACTGCCATGCACTTTGTGAACACTCTGGGGGCTGTAGAGAGTCCAAAGGGCAGTACTCAGAACTGGTAATGACTGACTCCTGTATGGAAGCGAAGGAATCTTCTTGATGGTCTGTCCACTTTTATGTGTTAGTACGCATCTTGAAGATCTATCGAGCACATCCAATCATCTTTTTCAAAAGCGGAAGGATAGACTGTATTGTGACCATCCGGAATTTCTGTACTTTTACAAACTTGTTCAATACACTGAGATCCAAAATTGATCTCCAGTCCCCGGTTTTCTTTGGCACCAAAAATTGTCTTGAGTAGAATCCGGATCCTATCTGGTCTGGAGGGACTATTTGTATGACTCTCTTTCTTAGCAGCTTTGAAATCTCTAACGCTGCTTCTTCCCTTTGACTGGATGGAACGTCAGGTAAACTTGTTAGGGGCGCAGGACAAAGGTCAAAGGGGATATGATAACCTCTGGTTATTATTCTTTGTACGCAAGAATCGGTGGTAATGGTTAGCCAGGCAGAAAGGTACAAAGAGAAACAACCCCCAACCACTTCCAGAGGAAAGCAGTTGGTCCACTCTTCAGGAGCGCTGGTAGGATTGGCCAGGGAAAGAATCCCTGGAACCCTGGTTATGTGGACCCCCTCTGCCCCAAAAGGGGCATCTTTCCTGAGAGTTTCCCCCCTGCCTCTAGGGCAGTACTCGGCCTGTGTGTCACGGAAAGAACCTTGAGACTTTTTGTGCCATATCTTCCCACTCTTCTGGTTTCTGGAGAAAGCCCATTGAGGGGAAGAATAATGGATACTCACAGCAGAAAGGGTCTTACCATCCTGTTCACATCTGGCCAGTGTGTTTTTAACCTTAGGTCCGAACAATGATGAGGCTTCGATGGGAGCATTGAGAAAGGAAGCCTTGAAGGGTTCCGTGAAATTACACAAGCGCATCCAGGCATGTTGTCTCAGAACAATGCCTGAACCTGCCGCTCTAGCTGCTGCACCTGATGTGTGAGATATCAGGCACATGGAGGAGTTAGATATTGATTCAATGGTGGCTAGCTGAGATGCCATTTTGCCACGGATTTCATCAGACACAGCTCCAGCCAAAGTTTCAGAGAGCTCAGAAATTAAGTCTCTTTGAAGCCTGGTAAAATTTGCCATATAGTTCAGGGACCTGACTGCAAAGGTCGCTGATGCAAAAGTACGCTTCCCTATTCTGTCCAGAGCCTGGGACTCTTTGTTGGGCAGATGGACGGTCTGGCTTTCTTCTTCCGCCAGGTCCTTTTTAGTTGCGGCCGCCACCACCAAAGCATCTACCGGAAGACCTTTGGACCAATGGGGATCACTAGCAGGAGGGGACAACATTTTATCTGGCCTCCGGGGAATGGCCTCAACGGTGTCAGGAGCCTTCCATGCATGCTGCACGATGAGCCAGACAAGTTCGTCGGCAGGTGGAGTAACCCAGGAGGTAGGAGGCCGGGCACATAAGGCATGCAGGAACACAGACTCTTCAGAGGTCGGGTTAGAGGGCTGCCAGTCACCTCTCTGTTTAAGGATTTCAAGGATATCACGAAAGGATACCTCAGAGGGTGATCAAGGGGACCCTTCCTCATCATCAAAGTCCATGTCTTCAGTAAAGGACTCCTCTGTGGAGTCCATGTGCTTCCTCTTGCACAAGCTCTTTTGATGAACTTCCTCAGAGGGAGAAGCTGGGGAAGACAGCTCAAAAGGGGTCTCCTGTGGGAGTATGTCCTGAGGCCCTTGCGCCCGGTGTCTGCTAGGAGTGGCTTGTGAACATTGCAGTCCAGAGGAGGGTGGGGAGTGTGATAGCACAGGATCGACAACCAATGCCAGAGCCTTCTCCATAAGCTGGAAGGCCGGTCCACCTGAAGAGGGATGGGGGCCCAGGGCAGGGGGTCACCCCTCACCTAAGTGGCTCAGCCTGCAGACTCGGAGTCCCTGGATGGCTGTGAAATGACAAAGTACGTGCACCACAGCTGATATCCTGGGCCGTGACAAGACTCTCCTGCCACAAAGGCAACTGTGGCTCCTTAGTGAGGTCCATAAAAGGAACCATAATGGGGGAAGACTGTGCTATATCAAGGGGCTTCAAAGGCAATGATGGAGGAGAATAAGTAGGGGTTTTTGGTAAAGGCTGATCACCTCCCGTGGAAGGATAGGTCCTGGGGGGTGGGATACTTCTGGCCAAAAGCACTTGATCCACAAGGCACAACACATTGTGTTCAGAGAGGCTTCTAGCAGATTTCACGGACATGGCTGAGGGAGAGTCAGGTCTATCCAAGGACGGAGCAAACTCGGTGCACACCATGGAGGTGGTCTGCACTGAGAACAACAGAGCTGTAATGGAGTGAACTACTGGTGTCTGCACCGAGGAAATCATCGGTGCTGAAGGCGTGGTCTGCACTGACGATGAGGTCGGTACCGAAGGGGTTGTCGGTGCTAAGGCCTGAATCGAAAACATCGGTGATGAAAACTGAATGGTTGGTACCGAGAGGGTAGTCGGTGCCGGGTAAGTTGCTGGAGACGAAAAGGAAATGGGTGTCGAAACATCCGATGTCATAACAGTCTGCATCGACTGGACAGTCGGTGCTGGTAACAGAGTCTGAACTGAGGAGCTCCTTGGTACCGATGCGGTATGGGGCACACTAGTCAGTGCCGAGGTCTCAGATGGCGCAGATGGCCTCGGTGCCGAAGGTCTAGGCACCGCAAGCTCTGGAGCCGAAGAAGTCAAATCCGAAATGGAGAGCATAGCTTTCTTGGGTCTTGGTTCCTGAGGGTCCCCAGCTGGGGACGAAGGAAGAGACTTGGCCTTTTTATGTTCATCACTCTTTTTCTTATGGGATCTTGGAGGTGTTGAAGCCTCCGACCCAGAAACAGCCTCTGAAAAAGGGGATTTAAGTAGCCCCTTCAATATTAATTTATTTTTCCTCTCAATTAACGTCCTGTTAGAGAAATTCTTACAAATCCCGCAAGGTAGGTCAACTGTTAAATGAGGCACACCCAAGCAATAGACACACAGGGAATGTGCATCTGAAGTAGGTAATTTATGTCCACAATCTAAACATCTTTTAAACCTTGGGCTATCTTTATCTGTCATGTTTGTTAAGGAAAGAAAGAAAAAAACTGAAAAATACCAGTAATGGTACAAGAAATATCCAAAGGTAAGAAGGAAAAGGGGTTTACCAATGATGGCAAAAAAGGAATTACCTTGCGGTAAAAAGAGAGGAAAGGAGTTGAAAAGGATTCGAAAAAGGAGTCGCTAAATGCGATAAGATAAGAGATAACTATCTAATAACTTTTTTGTGAAAAAAGCTGTCTTGGAACTTAGTATGAAGAAAAAAACTGTACTTAGCTCAAGAGAAGTAGCTTGACACGACCGAATGGCGATGCGGCAAACAAAATCTGAGGTAACAGGGAGAGGGGAATTCTGGGTAAGAGTTTTTAGCTCGAGAGTTTGTAGCTGGCACGAGCTTGGAAGATGGCCGGCTCGGTTCTGAGGTTGGAACCGATACCCACATATAAGGACTGAATGAGGATTAACAATATCAGATGAAATGTTCCCCTTATAAAGGCCTTACAAATGTGGAAGAGGCTAAGATGAATTATTTACTCCAATGTGAGAATTAGAAATGGCAGACAGTTGTACATTAATAGTTGAAGAACTAGTACCTTCATTAAAAATTGTAGCTAAAAACTCAAGAGCTTTAGGTACTGGCACTGAAAAATGGATCAGTGTTATTTTGCTGCACCCAAACAACAAATCTTTTCCATTTACTTTTGTAAATTTTTCTGTTGGAAGCTTCGTGGGAGTATAAAAGAATGTGTTGGACAGGGGAAGGGAGCCTGGACTGTCTAGCAATCAATGGAAGTGGAGAAACCATGTGGTCAGCTTTAGGCCTAAAATGTCCAGGTGCAGCATATCTATCGGGTGAGACAGGAGGTCTGGAACTGGATCCAGAATTCATGGTAGGTGAAGCAGATGAGGCCAAAGAAAGGGAAACTAAATCTGACAAGCTCAATGAGGGGCAATGAGGATGACTGTGCTCTTCCAATTGAGATGCTTTCCTGAAGGAATTTGAGAATTAGAGGTACTGAAGGGGAACGTGTAAAGACCACCAGGGGGGCCAACTGTGGAAAATAGCATCCTTTGGTGATTCCCCTTTTGTTAGGGGGATCAGGGAAAAAAATGGCTGCAATTGTTGTTGAATGGAGATGCACAGAGGTTGCAGCAAGGATGGCCCCATTGATGGAATATGTTTTCCATGACTTTCATGTTAAGTGACCACTTGTGAGGCATTAAAATGGACCTGTGTAATTTGTCTGCTATTATGTTGGATTTCCCTAGAACATGCACTGCTATCAGAAAATGATTGGATGAGATCACCCATTGCTACACTGTCAAGGCTTCTCGACACACAGGATAAAATTTGGTTCCTCCTTGTTTGTTGATGTACCAGACCACTGACACACTGATCATCTGAATTGCAATGGTCCCAGAGGGGAGAGTGTCTTGGAAGGCCTGCAATGGTAGCAGGACAGCTCTCATTTCTAGGACATTGATATGCGTATTTGCCTATTTTGGGGACCATGTGCCTTCAATAGTCTTTCCCATGAAATGCCCCCACATCCAATTTTGGAAGCATCCTTGGTAACTACAGCCTTGAGCTGAGGGAGAATGAAGGGGCAACCTTGCATTATCTGATCGGAGTAAATCCATTAAAGGAGGTAATTTTTGCATGCCTGAGTTATCATGATTTGTGTGGATAACTGTATGGTGAATTGCCAGTCTACAGAATGGTAGTTAGTCTCCCATGAGTAGGGTGTTAGATTGAATGGTAAGTGTTTCCAGTAGGTTCAAGTATGCATGGTGAGGAAATGGAGGGTAATCTAAAGCCGGCTAGGATATGGTACTGGATTTTGTCTATGGTAATCTGCATATGGCAGAACTCCAGCATGTCATCCTATTTGACCACTCTAGAGGTATGCTTGTTACTGATGTATATTGAGACACCTCAACCCATAGCCCTTGTCTGTGCAGCTACCGGTCTAAAAGTGTGGAAAGCACTGTAACTTTGCAGGTTCACTACATCACCAGGCTCAGTGAATATGGCACCACTAACCACCAGCTCAGCACATTGCTGTGCGCTACCCCTGAGGTTTCTGAATTAGCTATAGAAGGCCTTTTGGTTATCTTTCACCTGGAAGAATATCTTAACCTCAAAGCTGGCTTTGCTTGACCTAATTAACCCTCTTACTTGCCTATTTACTTTGAAGAGAGAGTTTTTATCTTTATAGGAATTACCTTTCCTAATTGTTGCCATATATTTTCTTTTTGTTGTATATCCATTTTTATCTGGGATGCTACCAGGGCACCATTTGTTTTTGGGACTAGTTCTGGGCTTACTTCTGGTAGACAAAGCAGGCTCTCTGCAGCCATTGACATGATTGTACAGAGTTTCTGACAGCAATTCAGCATAGGTAGGTGTGTTTTTGAGGTTTGGAGGGGCATTTCATTTTGATAAACCATCACTTAACTGGTAATTTGCCTTGGAACAGTTGCTGTTACAGGTTTTAATGGGATTATGGAGCTGATTTTGAAGGAGGCAGTTTTATGGTTGGCCCTTACTAGGGAGAACAAGACATTGGGGTGGGGGTGTAGCATTCTTCCATATTTGTTAGCATGAGGTCCAGTATGTTTGAGCCTCTAGTAGGTGTATTTAATATTTGGTCAAGGTTGTTTATATTTACGAATTCCAGGAATCGCTGTTTGTAGATTTAAGACCATGTAGGATTCCCAATCTATAGAAGGGTAGTTATAGTCTCCCATGAACAGGGCATTGGGTTGTATGGTAAGTGTCTCCAGTAGGTTCAATTATGCACTGCGAGTACATGGCAGGTAACCTAAAGCTGGCTAGGACATGTACCAATTATATATACCAACTCTGGGGGGAAAGGGCAGGTTTTCTTATAGCTAAGTTACCTG
The DNA here is from genome assembly GCF_019279795.1 of Protopterus annectens. Classification (NCBI taxonomy): domain Eukaryota; kingdom Metazoa; phylum Chordata; order Ceratodontiformes; family Protopteridae; genus Protopterus; species Protopterus annectens. Next base: position 608,619,895 of record NC_056750.1, on the reverse strand, counting down.
TAAGTACGTAGCATGTTGTGGTTCCTTTATGTTGGCCAGCTGTGGCCATCTGATGATTTTATTTTCAAAGATATGACTGGTAAAAGACATGTTTGATGTTTAATGTCCAATTAACAGCCATTTGATGAAACACTCATTTGATGGCTAAAGAGAGACCCCTTTCATTTCTGTATCTCAGATTTGCATGTAGGGGAGCTGAGGGCGGAAATTAGCATCCCTGGTCTCATGACACAGGTGTGTCATTATAATGTGTTACTGATTCAAAGATGTATCAAGCTGGTGCACCCCCAACAGAGACACAGGATGGTAAATCCATTTCAGTTCCCTCATCCAGGTCTCTGACAGATATCAGGGTCATTTCAGTCTCAACTGACAGGGACAACAGGAACTCCTCTACGGCAGTGAGAGTGGTCTGCATCAGCTGAAATGGCCATCCTCTTCTGTGCAATGATATGGGTCCTCTGGTGGGCAAGCAGGATTTTGTTGCAACCCTGCAACAGACCTGACTGGCTGCATTGTTGCACCCACTGACTGCATTCCCATCTGACACCAGCTCTCTCTATACATGTTCAAAGAAGGCCTGGCCTCTCCTGTTTGAGTCCACAATTAGTGATCTGTATTCATGAAGGGCCTGCAGAAGCACATTAGTCTCTTCCTGGGAAAGCTTCTCCAGGTGCTTCCTTTCCTTAGGTGACATGTATCTACTTGTAAATGTGGATATACAGCCATGAGGCCATCATAATGTGCCATGCCTACTATTTTCCAATATCACAGGATTGTTCAGTACGGCAGTTCAGTAATGCAGCATGGTGACTAACTGCACTGTAACAAGCAACCTATAATTACCTGTTCCCAAGAAAGTGCAGCTATTGTGTGTTATGCATATTTATTCCAGCTCAGTGTCAGTTATACACTGTTCCTCCCCCACCTCAACTTGGCCAGTGTGTTCCTTACATGAACCACAGACTCAGACATTGTGCATCACAACATGGTTTTCTATGTCTGAGCCACAAAGCAGGGGTCATGATGCATCTCTCACAGCCAGCATCTTCATGGAATTCTACTGCCTGCAGCAGAGCCTGTCCTCTCTCCTCCACCAGTGCAGTCTTTCCTATGCTTCCAAGCCCTCTGACAGCAGTGTGCTATGAGGCCATTTTCCACCCCTAAAAATGACACTTACAGTTATCCAATCAATCTCTCCACTTGCCTATGGCATATGTAACCTTAAATGAGATGTTTTTCATTCCTATAATCAGTACAGTGATGCATTAATTTACTACATCACAAAACTCATGCTCCTATGCCTTCATCAGCAGGCATCTGCGAAGCCCAATATCGAAAGCTTACTACAGTTGACCAGTCACTCTCTCCCTACTTGCCACTGGCCTACATACTCTTACTATAGCAGATGTACATAAGCCCTTTCCGCTACAGACCAAGAAGAATGTCACAACTGTGTTCCATTCACTATTCTTGAAACATTCTGAAGCATGATTTGAACCACAACAATCAAAGCTGTTTTTATTGTGCATTTTTTTTAGCCTTATAGCATGGCAGTTATGATAATGATACAATTTACGACAACTCTCTTAGAAACAAGTATTTGACATAAGTTCATAGGTAGGTACTAGGCTATCGGCCTAAGGGCCTACGTAAGCCTAGCCAACAAGGTTCCCTGGCTTATGCCACCCAAGAAAGTTATTTTCCTGTGCCACTGTCGAGCAGAGACACAGAAGTGATCCCTGGGGTGTATTTTCTATTTCCCATCTACTCATCAAGATTTTTCTTGAAGAGTGCTAATGAAGAGCTTTGCTTGACATAGATGAGTAGCCTGTTCCAGAGTATGGGAAGTCTCTGGGACAGGAATCTATCCCTCCAGCATGTCCTGTTTATTGTGGTGACAAGGTTTAGGTCCCTTGAGTGTGTAGCTTGGAGGGATTGGGATTTCTTTAGGTGTAGCATGTCCAACAGCTCTGGGTTTGACATAGCTTTATATGTTATTCAGAGATCACCTCGGAGTAGGCGATATGCTACGGAGTAAAGCTGGAGTTTTTTGAGGTGGTCAGTGTAGGGCATTTGTTTGAGGCCAGTAATCCTCTTTATGAGGTACTTCTGTGGCCTTTCCAGCTGCTGCAGATGTCTTGTGAGGTACATTCCATAAGGGGCGTTGTACTCTATAATGGGTCTAATGAGTGTCGAGTAGAGGGGAACAATTACCTCTTTTTTCCTGGATGAGAACCCTTTTATGATGGTGCGTGCCACATAGAAGGACTTCCTGACTACTGTGGCAATGTGACTATCAAAGGAGAGACTACTGTCCACCTGAGTCCCAAGGTCTCTTATCACACATTCGGTGTTAAGTAGATTGCTGCCTATGTGGTAGTTCATGGGTACAGAGTTTTTACCAAAGGGGATGACACTGCACTTTTTGGCATTGAGCTTGAGGCCATGGCTCTGACACCAAGCATCTGTCTCAGCAAGGCCCTTCTGTAGGATGTCCACATCATTTGGGGACTTGACTATGGCTCCTAGTTTGCAGTCATCTGTGAACTTCATTAGCCAGAGACCTTCTGTGTTAGCCTGTACTTCAGAGAAGTAGATACCAAACAGGAGAGGTCCCAGGACTGAACCCTGTGTTACTCCACTTGTCACTGCTTTGAGGTCAGATTTGGAGTCTGCAACTTTTACAGTGTGGGTTCTGTCAGTGAGCCAGTTGGCAACCCATCTTGTGACGTAGGGATTTATACCTAGTTTAGTGAGTTCAGCTATAATTCCAGAATGGGGGATGGTGTCAAAAGCCTTGGCGAGGTCAAGATAGGCTGTGTGAACCACCTTACCCTCATCTACGGCTTTGGTGACTGCCTCAAAGAATTCAATCAGGTTCAGGAGGCATGATCTGCCTTTCACAAACCTGTACTGGGTGGGATCCAGAGTTTGGAGGTTACCAATGTCTTTGTTTATGAGTTCCATGATGATACGTTCCATGGCCTTGCAGACCAGGCTCGTCAGGCTAATAGGTCGATAGTTCCCGGGATCAGTGGTGGCTCCCCCTTTGTGGAGTGGGATAACTGTTGCTGTGCGCCATTCAGTGGGCACAAAGCCTGATGGGAGGCTATTATTGAACATGGTGCTTAAGTGGGGAGCCAGTTCATTCTAAGTTTGTGTAAAATGCAGCCTGGGATGTTGTCCAGTCCCATGGATGCTGTGTTTTTGGATTTAGAGAGTGCAGCTTTTACCTGCATAGTTGTGATTACAGGGACTCTGCATTCTTCCTGTATAGATATGGGCCCTTTAGGGGGTGAGGGGGGGGGGTACAGTTAGCACTGAACCTATCTGCCAGGATGTTGGCAATATCAGTTGGTTCTGTAATTTTCGTGCCTTTGTGCTGTAACTGAGAGCAAATCTGGGTGTTGCCATCGAGATTCTTGACATAGTTATAGAATGCTTTGTGGATGTCCTTAGAATTCGTGGCGATTTTGTTTTCATAGCTAGCTTTGGAGGATCTTATAAGGGATCTCAGCTTCTTACTGAGGCTGATCAGGGAGCTCCTCCACTCACGGGATTTTACTCTCTTTTGCAACAGTTTCTTCCTTCTGTTGTACAATTTGTTTATGGCAGGGGACCACCAGATTGGCTTCCTTTTTTTGGAGGATAGAGTCTTGGTTCTGTTTGGGATAGCACGATCCATGCACTCGTGTGGCATGCCAGAAATGGCAAGCAAGACTGTCCAGACAGAGAGGTACATATATGTCACTGATGTTACAGCTGCATATTTGTGTAGGATTCAGCAGTTGTAACTGTATTGTCCATCTACAAGGTTGTCATTAAATTCTAGCTTTAGACTGTGCAATGAGGCTCATGCTTTTCCTTGTACACACACATGATTACTATGATGCAGTTTGCACATAAGTAGTCAAATCCAGTGACTCTACTGGGCCACTGAAGTCTTAATTCACACTATAGCCCATAGGGGTGCTGTACAACAACTATGGCAACGATGTGGGCTGTTTGAAGTTTATACCTTAAGTTCAGTGCATCTTCTCCCCCCGGCACTAGGACTGGTTGTACATGTCTATATGGTGGTAATAGGCATCATCGCACTATCCTGTCACCTACTGATGCGAGTCATATCACACCTGCAATGTGTATCAGTGCCAGTCTACCACCATTTCCTCTGGATTCGAGCCTGTGAAGAGGCAATAGATTTTGATGATGCAGAGTCTGAGAGGGTTCCCACATGGTGTGGAAGAAGCAAAAATATTTCTCGATGTCCTGCATCAGGATCACAGGGACTGCCTGTTAGGGGATCGTATGAGAGCCTTCCATACAGGGTGAATGCCTGGCACCTGCCATGCCAGGGTGTTGAGATACCATGAGCATATCCTGCTCAGGTGAACAAAGCTAGTGACCTAAATAGGAGCTGCCATTATCTTCTTAGCCAGTGGGAAGAGGTTAATGAGAGGGGGCCATAGTTCCTCAATAAGTAGTAGTAGCTGATGGTTGCTTGTCCACTGGTAGGCAGTCTTATTCAGCTGCGTGCATTTATTGGGCTTCATAGACATGTTTCTTTTTTGTTTTTCAGCAGCTGGGGAAATATAATACAATTGGCTGATTTGCCAGAAATGGCAAGCAAGACTGTTTAGACAGAGAGGTACATATATGCCACTGATGTTACAGCTGCATATTTGTTAAACATGTATTTCAAAGTCTATGTTTGCACTGCTGCTAATTATTTTAACCATAGCTTACAGCTTTGTTTGCTCATCAAATACTGTACCCCTGTAAGTTGAACTGTAGTATTTCCCATCCTTCCTCAAAGTATTCCCACCAGTGGCATGGTGATGTAAACTAGGCTGACAGTGAGTATTCCACCTCTATCCTAGGTGCCACTGTCTACTTTGGACATGAGTGGTTGGCATCATTCAGTGATATGTCCATGACTGCACCTCTACTGTTAATACATAGTGCACTGTTCAGGCTGGCATGCCTTCCTCGCACACTTGCCATTCCACCACTCCTGTCTGTGCCAGTTACACCTGGCATACCACTAGCATGTGTCAGATAGTCTGTTGGCTGTCCTATGCCCTGGGGCATTACTGTCAGGTTTCTGTCTGCCATGTGTATTAATGCTGGACATAATTGGCAGTATACACATGGTGTGGTCTCCACAGTGTCATGCAGATCACTGCTGGATAGCATATGTCTGACACCTGACAGTAAGTTTCTATAGGTAGGACACTATTCTCCAGTGGCTGTTCAGCCCACTTTCACTGCCCCTTATGATCACACTGTTTTCAACTCCTGCACTGTTTCCATCCCCTACAAATGCTGTGAGTATGTAGGTGGTGTTTAATATTGCCCATTGTAGCATACATTATGTTGTAGTAACTGTTTGCTCTCCGTTTTGTTTTTGTTTGCCATTGCATACTTAACAGCATTTTACTCTGCCAAGGACTGTAGTGCAGTCCAGCTTAGCACACATTACCAATATTTATTTTTTATCTTTTGTTAATTTGTCCTTTATTTCTCTCCATTTATGTTCATATCCTATGCAGTGCCTGCTGTGGCAATGGTTGTGGAGTAGCAGTGGCCACAAAATATTATGTACCTGACCTTGCCATTACCTGCTACATCCCTTGCAGTTTCTAGGACAGCCTGTCTGTAGGGTGATGTAGGTTATCCTGCAAGAGGGTGAGCTGGAAGGCTTCCTGGTGCACTCTGGTGGTCTATCTCTGTTGGTAGGTGGGCTCCCAATTAGAAGGCATCACTTGGGGGAAGGGGTCCTAGTATGTCACCTGGCAGGAAATAGAAATTTTGCTGATGACCTTTGTGGCTTATCAGCTAGAAACCCATATTGGCAGCCTGGAGTATATCTTCAGATGACTGGCAGGGCAGCATAATTGCCTGGCTCTTACAAACAGGGATGACAGTGGCAGGGTCTAGCCATGAGGATGGTCACAGAAGTAACTAACCTCATGTTGGATGTAGCATTGAATAGCAAGGCGGTCAGCCATCAGCCTGCCTTATCCTCCATCATGGTTTTCCATTTACTTGTGTATCAAATCCCTCACCAGCTGTCCTTCCAATGTGCATCTTTGCCTCTCCTCCATATTCCCCTGCTTAACATTACCTCCCTTGTTGGTCCTTGTCACTTTTTACTGCTGCTGCTTCACCCTACCCTTCTTGAATACATACAAAAATTGGCACTAGTCCCACAAAAATAAAATAAAAAATAACCATGCTTCCCCTTGCTCTTCTGGTTGCTTCTCGGCTTGTTCGTTCTACTTTCTGCCTGAGCACTACACCCATTTCCTTCCCACTGATAGTATAAAAATAAGGAGTTTGGTGTTTAGCCATCAGCTGGGCTGTCAGTTGTGTTAGCAGAGGCATGCAATTTCATGTGTGAATACACATCAGTGTTTGCACAATACAAGCATGCTACTGGTCTGCTGTGGTCATATCTCCCCCAAGACACTGTCCCAGTAATTGTGAGTTCTGTTGCGTTTTTGCCAGCCAACTGCCTACTTTTATTCAGACCCTGTTACACAACATCTCACCTACTAAAGAGTTAATTGACACTGGTCCACATTGCTCTACTTCAACTGCACTATTTGGCCCTTACACAGCCACTTAAGCAATCCGTCTGAATTCAGTCCACAATACTGTTTGGGTAAATTGATAGCATAATCTTCTTGTGACCTTAAGTAATGAGGAAAAATTATGATGGTACATTTGTGGCTACAGAAATAAAAATATATTTAGGGGTTGTTGGAAATCTTTTTAGCCTCCAAGTGACTATTTAAACTTATTATTTATATTTAAACTATTTAAATTCTTTGTGTGGTTTAATGAATAGCTGAATTATAAAGTCACAGCTTTCAATCATTAGACCCCTGAATGTGGAATTTTTTTTTTTTTAAATGAAAAGAACACAGGCAAGATGTGGAAGAGAACAGAGTAGAACTGGCTGAATGGTTAAATATGTTGCTTTCCATATAAAAGTTTTGTTAATTGAGTAATATGATTTATTATTAAACTTCAATGTTTACACAGTGTGTGGGGAAAAAAATTCATTGTGGAACACAGTATTTTTGCAAAGAAAACTGATTTGCTCAAAATGAGGTATAATTTGCCAACTCTATTGGCATAGAAGGTTAAAATGTTCCAGGTGATTGTGTCCCAGGTGACATGACATCAGTTAGCAGCTTGGGTACCTGTTGAGCTGCTGTAGGGAGAAGGGGAGTAATGCAGCTTTGTCAACTTGCCTTTCTTCAGCAGAGAGGGGGGTGTAGATGTGCATGCCTAGCGTGCACAGTCCTGTAGATGGAGAGGGGGGGTGTAGATAGCGTGCACAGTCCTGTAGATGGAGAGGGGGGTGTAGATGTGCATGCCTAGCGTGCACAGTCCTGTAGATGGAGAGGGGGGTGTAGATGTGCATGCCTAGTGTGCACAGTCCTGTAGATGAAACAAAGAACAGACTGGAAACCCCATCGAAGAGTTGGCTTCTACGGGTGGCTGTCCAGAGGAGTTATATCACTTGCAGAAGCAAGTGATATGCCCTCAATGATATCAACTACATGCCAAAATCTCAGTTTGTTATAGGGCTTGCCCAGTGGGGTCAGACCTTTACAAATAGTGAAACCGAAACCACCCATAATGACTGCCTCAGTGATGATCCCTCTTGATCACTTTATGAGTAATGAATGAGCCACTAGATTAAGAAAGTCTCTGATGGTCAAATGGCAGCGAGGGGGGGGGGGGTCATGGGAAAATAAAAATAAATAAATGAATGAATAAAAAATTAAGTACAGTTTAATGGAATGGATAAAGTCTTAATGTTGAAAAACTGTAAAATTTACAGCCCTTTTTAACTTTGCCAGAAATAATGCAAGATCAAATGTCAAGTCTGTTTAAGAGAGACAAATACCACAAAGCTTATATTAAAAATAAATAAATAAAGAATAACTAATAAAAGTACAAGTTACATTTCTGCCCACATATCACAGTACAACAGAATACTGCTCTCTCATGGCATCTAACATTGCACTTCCATACTCCAAAATGCAAAATGGTGCAGATAAATTCTGGCAAGATCCATATTTACTGGAAAGTACATTATTAAAGCATTTCATGAATTCTTAAACATGCATTGCAAATATTTAGTTAATGGTTCATCCATCAGGCTTTCGTTTAACAAAAACCCTTTTAGTGCATTAACTGTATACTAACAATAGAAAATCTAATGTTAACAAATACAAGTATCAGCTTCATTAGGACACATTTATTCTCCTGATTTTAGAGTGGGCTCATGGCTCATTACCAGGCCTAATGGATTTTTTTTTTTTTGCAGGGGGGGTGGGGTGGGGTCAACAAATGGCTATTTAAGTCTGTGCAAAGTACAAATACTGTAGCCAGACCTCAGATGAATTACTGTACATAATTTAAACCTCATATGAACCTGGGTGTAGATTAACAGATAGCTTTGGCAATTAGCTCCCATTGTCATTATTTTGCAGTACACTTACACTCAATCATCCTGTGGGCCCTACAGTTCTACAATAAGATTGACTGGACTTGTTGCTCCTTTGAAGAGTGTCCAGCACGCCTTTCTAACAAATTTTCAGGAGGATGGCCAGGTTCTTAATCCCTGATTCTTCATTAGTTTAACTGCAGAACATCTACATACTACAAGTGATGCTATGTAGATGCAAAACATTATACATGGATCCCCACCTAACTCAGAAGTATTTTATATCCATTTATAACCTACAACAGCTTTTCCATTAGAACATCAGACTGTAGGAAGAATGGCTGGTGATCACATGCTAAAAAAGATGCTCTAATTCAAGTATCTTAAACTCTTGGCAGCTGAACAATGTTCCATTATTATGCACTGCAGTTACTGACATTCCATGTTTATCAAATGTAAGTTTAATGTTTGCAATCACTTGTTTCACTCTTTACTATAACACAACAAATCAGGACAGTTCCCTGATACTCCATAAAGAATTAAATGTTTTTTTTTGTATCATAAATAAAATAAATTTGTTCCTACTTTCCTTCTTTTTTTTTGGGCGGGGGGGGGGGAGGGGGGGGGCAGTGTACCATCTGTGCTATAGTGACCTCAGCTATTCAGCTGTGCAGCAGTTACAGACATCTGCAATACTGAGTCAAGCTGCAATATAAAATGAGACTACACATGACTCAATAGTAAGATAACAGCATTATATCTAATAAGTACACATGGTCTCTTCTGATGCCTTTTTTTCCATCTTGTCGGCCCTGCAGTTCAACTTTAAGTTTAACTGGACTGGTTGCTCAATATACTGAAGGCAAAAAGTTGTGACTATTTAATTAAAATATTCATGCTGAGGCAAACGACTGATTCGGAAAAAAGGGTAAAAAAATTAAACAATTTTTTTATTGTGAATGACATTCATGAAAAAAATCAGGTGGAAGAAACGGTGCTTTAGTTGCTTCATCATACAAGCTACTCTGGTGCTTGATTCAGCCAACAAAATGAAATCATAAAAAGCTCAAAATGGTTAAGAGACATACTGAACATAAACCATTGATACTAGCAGAAGAGAGTTCACTTTGGTCAATGCAACCAGAAGGCCAATGAAAGCATAATGAACTATAATACTAAACTAAAGCAATGTGCTGTGAACTGTAAATCTGGATGAAGTACAAAGAAACTGCCTGATTCCTGGTATATGCAGTGAAGCCAGAGAAAGCTGCTATCTCAACTGAATTCAACATTTTCAACAGCATTCAAAACTGCACTGAGTACAGAAACAGCAGAGGTGTGCAATACTTAAGGTAAAACAAGGTACCTTTTGGCAAAGTATATAAAAACAAATTTGGTTTAATGACAAGAATGAAAAAGGCTTTGCTATTGTAATAACAAAGTGAAAAATACATCAATCAGGGAATTGTATATCTTTGTTCACAAGTCTCTCGTTTGACCACCATGTCTCCGTACTGGTTTGAAACCCCTTCTGTCTTGCACAAATTATTCATTGAGGTATCTCCTTAAGGCCCAAATAAATTACAGTCTCAGTTTATTCCTTCCTTATAAGGCTGGTCACTGGCATTTACCAACCACTCTAAGCACCTAAACTAACTCAAAAGTCATCGGTGTTTCCTTACTCTTGGCTACACTGACAGGTTAAAACAAAATGCTGCTGACAGTAGTGTATAACTTGAGTTGCTGCCACCATATTTTATTTTGTGGATTACCAAATATCACAAACTTCACAATTAATGCGTTTACTCTGACTTATAACATCCAGTTTAATACCTAGTACCCAAGGAATAAAATTACAATAAAAATAGTTTGTGCTCAAGAGTTTGCCAGTAATGATTCTTCAGTAACCACTATGGGCCAATAGTTATTAACATATATTTGAAATGTGAGGACATAATTTAATTTTATTAAAAGCTTAGGCTCCGCCCATTGGAAGCTACTGTGCAAATTGTCAGAGCTGCATTGGAGGAAATGAACGGCAGCCAACACAGCTCTCAATTTTACTAGCTTAAGATAATGTTGGCCCCATTTAAGTCATCATGTAAATTGCAGCTGCTTTTTGTTAATTATTATTGTAATAACAATTAAAAAAAAAGCTTACAAAATTGTAACTTGATATAAGCAAAATGCTTCATTTGGGGAAGCTGGGACATATTGAAAGAACATGTATACATACATACACATATTTCAATCATGGGCATTAATGCCCTTCTAGCCTGCCAATACCAAAACAATTGTTCCCATAAAAAGTGCTCAGGCTGTTCTTAATATCTAAACTAGTGCTTGCTTTAATGTAATTTGGTAGTCTATTCCATGCATATTCTGCATAGGTTGTCTGATGATTCTCTACAACTTTTTGACAACCACAAAGACTTCCAGAGGTAATTGTCTCTAATTATACAACGACTGAGCCATTAATATTTGAAAACTAGCATGCTGATTGGTAAGCCCAATCAGCGTGCCCATTGTAAATCTGAGCATATACCAATGGAAAAAGGTCCAGTCACCCAAACTTTTTTCCATTAATATATTCAACACAAAATGTGCTTTTATTTCATTTTATTTAAAACACTGACAAAACTGGAGATTAAAACAGACAGAGACAGTACAGAGGAAAATAAAAAGATAATCAGGTATATTATATAAAATGAAATAAACGTACTTGATTATCCTTTCATTTCCTCTGTCCCATCTGTTCTGCATGTTATAAGCTTCCCAGTTTGTTTCTTTTTTTTTTGTTTTTAGTTATATCAAAAAAAAAAACAACAACAGAGATGTTTCTTTCTCCATTGCTTCTTCACACAGCACTTGTGTAATGCAAAAGCATAGGAACACAAGTCCCATATGCATGCGCAGTGCATCAGCAATGCTCCAGAATATCAAGGGAAAAGCAGAAGACCACCATGGCACCATTTTATATAATTTTAATCTTATATAATGTCATTGTATAATAGCAATAACGGACTCTGTGGTGTGGTATATTGAAGATTTACCCATGGTTGCCTTTGTTTAATCACTCGGCCTTTGCCCTCATGATTAAACCACACCAACCGTGGGTAAATCTTCAATATACCACACCAACATCGTTGATTACTGCTATAATGCCCTATACACCTGAATAAGGTATCCTCTTAACTATCATTATGAGACATTGTACAAGTTCAGATATTTTAATCTTTCATAATAACAAACTTTCACATCCATGGATGCCCTTGGTATATTTCCACTGTGCTCTTTCCAGTTTATTCATGCTTGTTTTCTTATAAGCTTTCCATATTGTCATATTGTCATTCTATACTCAAGTCTGGGTCTAATATAACTAGTAAGGACTTCATTTCTGAGTTCCTAGACTTAATAAATCTTTTTATACAACATACAGTTCTATAACTATCATTAACCAATTGGTTGATATGATTTGGAAAAACTCAAACCTGGATCCATCCATATACCCAGGTCCTTAAATGACTCTACCCTCAATCACTGCGTGCTGTATTAAATATTCACCTTTCAGTCTATGTCTCCCAAATCTCATATGCTTATTTTTTTATGTATTTATTAGCATATAATTCTCCTGTGCCCAAGTATTGAATTTAATCAAGATTTTGCAGATATGACCTATCTGTAACACATGTAATCAGTTTACACAATTTTAAGTCATTTGCATACAGACTGCAGAACACCTCAGAAGAAAAAGACAGAGCTGAAATATACAATCTAAACAAGTATGGTCCTAGGACCGAACTCTCTGGGACATCCTGACTGTAGCCTCTCTGGGACATCCTGACTGTAGCTTTGAATTTCACCTGTCCATTTGCTGCATGATACTTGCAATGTCCTATCTGTAAGCCATGCAGCTGTCTTTCTTATCAAGAGTACATCAAAACCTAGTTACTCTAATTTATTAATCAGCATTTTGGGTATGGCCCTGTCAAATGCCGAAGATAAATCAATATAAATTACATCACAGCACATTTTTTCATTTACTGCTCTTATTACATTCTTATAGAACATCATGTTGCAGGTGGTAATAGATCTATTTTCAACATATGCATGCTGATATATGGTTTCAAGTCCCAACCTTACCAGTTCTGACAATAACTTATCCAGTATTACTTTCTGCATTATTATTTCACAACATGAAAATAAATGTAAGAATCTGTATGACTCT